>NW_027472192.1:0-65718 GCF_965638725.1 Aptenodytes patagonicus | reverse complement strand
GTCCCCACTGTGCTGTGGCCTAGGAAGCTCAGAGCGCCAGTGCTTGTGGGGCTGTGGAAGGGCTAGCCTAGGGCAGGTGATGGCAGCGTCTACGAGTATGTCCCCACTGTGCTGTGGCTAGGAAGCTCAGAGCGCCAGTGCTTGTGGGGCTGTGGAAGGGCTGCCTAGGGCAGGTGATGGCCAGCAAGAGCTTCAGTGCTAGCCCCTTTGGTGTGGGAGCAGTGGCTGGACGTTTGAATTTCGGAGCTGGGCTGTCGCTGTGCCGAGAAGGAACGTCCCCACTGTGCTGTGGCTAGGAAGCTCAGAGCGCCAGTGCTTGTGGGGCTGTGGAAGGGCTGCCTAGGGCAGGTGATGGCCAGCAAGAGCTTTCAGTGCTAGCCCCTTTGGTGTGGGAGCAGTGGCTGGACGTTTTGAATTTCGGAGCTGGGCTGTGGCTGTGCCGAGAAGGAACGTCCCCACTGTGCTGTGGCTAGGAAGCTCAGAGCGCCAGTGCTTGTGGGGCTGTGGAAGGGCTGCCTAGGGAAGGTGATGGCCAGCAAGAGCTTTCAGTGCTAGCCCCTTTGGTGTGGGAGCAGTGGCTGGACGTTTTTGAATTTCGAAGCTGGGCTATGGGCTGTGCCGAGAAGGAACGTCCCCACTGTGCTGTGGCTAGGAAGCTCAGAGCGCCAGTGCTTGTGGGGCTGTGGAAGGGCTGCCTAGGGCAGGTGATGGCCAGCAAGAGCTTTCAGTGCTAGCCCCTTTGGTGTGGGAGCAGTGGCTGGACGTTTCGAATTTCGGAGCTGGCTGTGGCTGTGCCGAGAAGGAACGTCCCCACTGTGCTGTGGCTAGGAAGCTCAGAGCGCCAGTGCTTGTGGGGCTGTGGAAGGGCTGCCTAGGGCAGGTGATGGCCAGCAAGACCTTTCAGTGCTAGCCCCTTTGGTGTGGGAGCATGGCTGACGTTTTGAATTTCGGAGCTGGGCTGTGGCTGTGCCGAGAAGGAACGTCCCCACTGTGCTGTGGCTAGGAAGCTCAGAGCGCCAGTGCTTGTGGGGCTGTGGAAGGGCTGCCTAGGGCAGGTGATGGCCAGCAAGAGCTTTCAGTGCTAGCCCCTTTGGTGTGGGAGCAGTGGCTGGACGTTTTGAATTTCGGAGCTGGGCTGTGGCTGTGCCGAGAAGGAACGTCCCCACTGTGCTGTGGCTAGGAAGCTCAGAGCGCCAGTGCTTGTGGGGCTGTGGAAGGGCTGCCTAGGGAAGGTGAAGGCCAGCAAGAGCTTTCAGTGCTAGCCCCTTTGGTGTGGGAGCAGTGGCTGGACGTTTTGAATTTCGGAGCTGGGCTGTGGCTGTGCTGAGAAGGAACGTCCCCACTGTGCTGTGGCTAGGAAGCTCAGAGCGCCAGTGCTTGTGGGGCTGTGGAAGGGCTGCCTAGGGCAGGTGATGGCCAGCAAGAGCTTTCAGTGCTAGCCCCTTCGGTGTGGGAGCAGTGGCTGGACGTTTTGAATTTCGGAGCTGGGCTGTGGCTGTGCCGAGAAGGAACGTCCCCACTGTGCTGTGGCTAGGAAGCTCAGAGCGCCAGTGCTTGTGGGGCTGTGGAAGGGCTGCCTA
Organism: Aptenodytes patagonicus; assembly: GCF_965638725.1. Taxonomy (NCBI): domain Eukaryota; kingdom Metazoa; phylum Chordata; class Aves; order Sphenisciformes; family Spheniscidae; genus Aptenodytes; species Aptenodytes patagonicus. Next base: position 64,138 of record NW_027472192.1, on the reverse strand, counting down.
GGGCAGGTGATGGCCAGCAAGAGCTTTCAGTGCTAGCCCCTTTGGTGTGGGAGCAGTGGCTGGACGTTTTGAATTTCGGAGCTGGGCTGTGGCTGTGCCGAGAAGGAACGTCCCCACTGTGCTGTGGCTAGGAAGCTCAGAGCGCCAGTGCTTGTGGGGCTGTGGAAGGGCTGCCTAGGGCAGGTGATGGCCAGCAAGAGCTTTCAGTGCTAGCCCCTTTGGTGTGGGAGCAGTGGCTGGACGTTTTGAATTTCGGAGCTGGGCTGTGGCTGTGCTGAGAAGGAACGTCCCCACTGTGCTGTGGCTAGGAAGCTCAGAGCGCCAGTGCTTGTGGGGCTGTGGAAGGGCTGCCTAGGGCAGGTGATGGCCAGCAAGAGCTTTCAGTGCTAGCCCCTTTGGTGTGGGAGCAGTGGCTGGAGGTTTTGAATTTCGGAGCTGGGCTCTGGCTGTGCTGAGAAGGAACGTCCCCACTGTGCTGTGGCTAGGAAGCTCAGAGCGCCAGTGCTTGTGGGGCTGTGGAAGGGCTGCCTAGGGCAGGTGATGGCCAGCAAGAGCTTTCAGTGCTAGCCCCTTTGGTGTGGGAGCAGTGGCTGGACGTTTTGAATTTCGGAGCTGGGCTGTGGCTGTGCCGAGAAGGAACGTCCCCACTGTGCTGTGGCTAGGAAGCTCAGAGCGCCAGTGCTTGTGGGGCTGTGGAAGGGCTGCCTAGGGCAGGTGATGGCCAGCAAGAGCTTTCAGTGCTAGCCCCTTTGGTGTGGGAGCAGTGGCTGGACGTTTTCGAATTTCGGAGCTGGGCTGTGGCTGTGCCGAGAAGGAACGTCCCCACTGTGCTGTGGCTAGGAAGCTCAGAGCGCCAGTGCTTGTGGGGCTGTGGAAGGGCTGCCTAGGGCAGGTGATGGCCAGCAAGAGCTTTCAGTGCTAGCCCCTTTGGTGTGGGAGCAGTGGCTGGACGTTTTTGAATTTCGGAGCTGGGCTGTGGCTGTGCCGAGAAGGAACGTCCCCACTGTGCTGTGGCTAGGAAGCTCAGAGCGCCAGTGCTTGTGGGGCTGTGGAAGGGCTGCCTAGGGCAGGTGATGGCCAGCAAGAGCTTTCAGTGCTAGCCCCTTTGGTGTGGGAGCAGTGGCTGGACGTTTTGAATTTCGGAGCTGGGCTGTGGCTGTGCTGAGAAGGAACGTCCCCACTGTGCTGTGGCTAGGAAGCTCAGAGCGCCAGTGCTTGTGGGGCTGTGGAAGGGCTGCCTAGGGCAGGTGATGGCCAGCAAGAGCTTTCAGTGCTAGCCCCTTTGGTGTGGGAGCAGTGGCTGGACGTTTTGAATTTCGGAGCTGGGCTGTGGCTGTGCCGAGAAGGAACGTCCCCACTGTGCTGTGGCTAGGAAGCTCAGAGCGCCAGTGCTTGTGGGGCTGTGGAAGGGCTGCCTAGGGCAGGTGATGGCCAGCAAGAGCTTTCAGTGCTAGCCCCTTTGGTGTGGGAGCAGTGGCTGGACGTTTTGAATTTCGGAGCTGGGCTGCTGTGGCTGTGCCGAGAAGGAACGTCCCCACTGTGCTGTGGCTAGGAAGCTCAGAGCGCCAGTGCTTGTGGGGCTGTGGAAGGGCTGCCTAGGGCAGGTGATGGCCAGCAAGAGCTTTCAGTGCTAGCCCCTTTGGTGTGGGAGCAGTGGCTGGACGTTTTGAATTTCGGAGCTGGGCTGTGGCTGTGCCGAGAAGGAACGTCCCCACTGTGCTGTGGCTAGGAAGCTCAGAGCGCCAGTGCTTGTGGGGCTGTGGAAGGGCTGCCTAGGGAAGGTGATGGCCAGCAAGAGCTTTCAGTGCTAGCCCCTTTGGTGTGGGAGCAGTGGCTGGACGTTTTGAATTTCGGAGCTGGGCTGTGGCTGTGCCGAGAAGGAACGTCCCCACTGTGCTGTGGCTAGGAAGCTCAGAGCGCCAGTGCTTGTGGGGCTGTGGAAGGGCTGCCTAGGGCAGGTGATGGCCAGCAAGAGCTTTCAGTGCTAGCCCCTTTGGTGTGGGAGCAGTGGCTGGACGTTTTGAATTTCGGAGCTGGGCTGTGGCTGTGCTGAGAAGGAACGTCCCCACTGTGCTGTGGCTAGGAAGCTCAGAGCGCCAGTGCTTGTGGGGCTGTGGAAGGGCTGCCTAGGGAAGGTGATGGCCAGCAAGAGCTTTCAGTGCTAGCCCCTTTGGTGTGGGAGCAGTGGCTGGACGTTTCGAATTTCGGAGCTGGGCTGTGGCTGTGCCGAGAAGGAACGTCCCCACTGTGCTGTGGCTAGGAAGCTCAGAGCGCCAGTGCTTGTGGGGCTGTGGAAGGGCTGCCTAGGGCAGGTGATGGCCAGCAAGAGCTTTCAGTGCTAGCCCCTTTGGTGTGGGAGCAGTGGCTGGACGTTTTGAATTTCGGAGCTGGGCTGTGGCTGTGCCGAGAAGGAACGTCCCCACTGTGCTGTGGCTAGGAAGCTCAGAGCGCCAGTGCTTGTGGGGCTGTGGAAGGGCTGCCTAGGGCAGGTGATGGCCAGCAAGAGCTTTCAGTGCTAGCCCCTTTGGTGTGGGAGCAGTGGCTGGACGTTTTGAATTTCGGAGCTGGGCTGTGGCTGTGCCGAGAAGGAACGTCCCCACTGTGCTGTGGCTAGGAAGCTCAGAGCGCCAGTGCTTGTGGGGCTGTGGAAGGGCTGCCTAGGGCAGGTGATGGCCAGCAAGAGCTTTCAGTGCTAGCCCCTTTGGTGTGGGAGCAGTGGCTGGACGTTTGAATTTCGGAGCTGGGCTGTGGCTGTGCCGAGAAGGAACGTCCCCACTGTGCTGTGGCTAGGAAGCTCAGAGCGCCAGTGCTTGTGGGGCTGTGGAAGGGCTGCCTAGGGCAGGTGATGGCCAGCAAGAGCTTTCAGTGCTAGCCCCTTTGGTGTGGGAGCAGTGGCTGGACGTTTTGAATTTCGGAGCTGGGCTGTGGCTGTGCCGAGAAGGAACGTCCCCACTGTGCTGTGGCTAGGAAGCTCAGAGCGCCAGTGCTTGTGGGGCTGTGGAAGGGCTGCCTAGGGCAGGTGATGGCCAGCAAGAGCTTTCAGTGCTAGCCCCTTTGGTGTGGGAGCAGTGGCTGGACGTTTCGAATTTCGGAGCTGGGCTGTGGCTGTGCCGAGAAGGAACGTCCCCACTGTGCTGTGGCTAGGAAGCTCAGAGCGCCAGTGCTTGTGGGGCTGTGGAAGGGCTGCCTAGGGCAGGTGATGGCCAGCAAGAGCTTTCAGTGCTAGCCCCTTTGGTGTGGGAGCAGTGGCTGGACGTTTTGAATTTCGGAGCTGGGCTGTGGCTGTGCCGAGAAGGAACGTCCCCACTGTGCTGTGGCTAGGAAGCTCAGAGCGCCAGTGCTTGTGGGGCTGTGGAAGGGCTGCCTAGGGCAGGTGATGGCCAGCAAGAGCTTTCAGTGCTAGCCCCTTTGGTGTGGGAGCAGTGGCTGGACGTTTTGAATTTCGGAGCTGGGCTGTGGCTGTGCCGAGAAGGAACGTCCCCACTGTGCTGTGGCTAGGAAGCTCAGAGGGCCAGTGCTTGTGGGGCTGTGGAAGGGCTGCCTAGGGCAGGTGATGGCCAGCAAGAGCTTTCAGTGCTAGCCCCTTTGGTGTGGGAGCAGTGGCTGGACGTTTTGAATTTCGGAGCTGGGCTGTGGCTGTGCCGAGAAGGAACGTCCCCACTGTGCTGTGGCTAGGAAGCTCAGAGCGCCAGTGCTTGTGGGGCTGTGGAAGGGCTGCCTAGGGCAGGTGATGGCCAGCAAGAGCTTTCAGTGCTAGCCCCTTTGGTGTGGGAGCAGTGGCTGGACGTTTTGAATTTCGGAGCTGGGCTGTGGCTGTGCCGAGAAGGAACGTCCCCACTGTGCTGTGGCTAGGAAGCTCAGAGCGCCAGTGCTTGTGGGGCTGTGGAAGGGCTGCCTAGGGCAGGTGATGGCCAGCAAGAGCTTTCAGTGCTAGCCCCTTTGGTGTGGGAGCAGTGGCTGGACGTTTTGAATTTCGGAGCTGGGCTCTGGCTGTGCCGAGAAGGAACGTCCCCACTGTGCTGTGGCTAGGAAGCTCAGAGCGCCAGTGCTTGTGGGGCTGTGGAAGGGCTGCCTAGGGAAGGTGATGGCCAGCAAGAGCTTTCAGTGCTAGCCCCTTTGGTGTGGGAGCAGTGGCTGGACGTTTTGAATTTCGAAGCTGGGCTATGGCTGTGCCGAGAAGGAACGTCCCCACTGTGCTGTGGCTAGGAAGCTCAGAGCGCCAGTGCTTGTGGGGCTGTGGAAGGGCTGCCTAGGGCAGGTGATGGCCAGCAAGAGCTTTCAGTGCTAGCCCCTTTGGTGTGGGAGCAGTGGCTGGACGTTTCGAATTTCGGAGCTGGGCTGTGGCTGTGCCGAGAAGGAACGTCCCCACTGTGCTGTGGCTAGGAAGCTCAGAGCGCCAGTGCTTGTGGGGCTGTGGAAGGGCTGCCTAGGGCAGGTGATGGCCAGCAAGAGCTTTCAGTGCTAGCCCCTTTGGTGTGGGAGCAGTGGCTGGACGTTTTGAATTTCGGAGCTGGGCTGTGGCTGTGCTGAGAAGGAACCTCCCCACTGTGCTGTGGCTAGGAAGCTCAGAGCGCCAGTGCTTGTGGGGCTGTGGAAGGGCTGCCTAGGGCAGGTGATGGCCAGCAAGAGCTTTCAGTGCTAGCCCCTTTGGTGTGGGAGCAGTGGCTGGACGTTTCGAATTTCGGAGCTGGGCTGTGGCTGTGCCGAGAAGGAACGTCCCCACTGTGCTGTGGCTAGGAAGCTCAGAGCGCCAGTGCTTGTGGGGCTGTGGAAGGGCTGCCTAGGGCAGGTGATGGCCAGCAAGAGCTTTCAGTGCTAGCCCCTTTGGTGTGGGAGCAGTGGCTGGACGTTTCGAATTTCGGAGCTGGGCTGTGGCTGTGCCGAGAAGGAACGTCCCCACTGTGCTGTGGCTAGGAAGCTCAGAGCGCCAGTGCTTGTGGGGCTGTGGAAGGGCTGCCTAGGGCAGGTGATGGCCAGCAAGAGCTTTCAGTGCTAGCCCCTTTGGTGTGGGAGCAGTGGCTGGACGTTTTGAATTTCGGAGCTGGGCTGTGGCTGTGCCGAGAAGGAACGTCCCCACTGTGCTGTGGCTAGGAAGCTCAGAGCGCCAGTGCTTGTGGGGCTGTGGAAGGGCTGCCTAGGGAAGGTGAAGGCCAGCAAGAGCTTTCAGTGCTAGCCCCTTTGGTGTGGGAGCAGTGGCTGGACGTTTTGAATTTCGGAGCTGGGCTGTGGCTGTGCCGAGAAGGAACGTCCCCACTGTGCTGTGGCTAGGAAGCTCAGAGGGCCAGTGCTTGTGGGGCTGTGGAAGGGCTGCCTAGGGCAGGTGATGGCCAGCAAGAGCTTTCAGTGCTAGCCCCTTTGGTGTGGGAGCAGTGGCTGGACGTTTTGAATTTCGGAGCTGGGCTGTGGCTGTGCCGAGAAGGAACGTCCCCACTGTGCTGTGGCTAGGAAGCTCAGAGCGCCAGTGCTTGTGGGGCTGTGGAAGGGCTGCCTAGGGAAGGTGAAGGCCAGCAAGAGCTTTCAGTGCTAGCCCCTTTGGTGTGGGAGCAGTGGCTGGACGTTTTGAATTTCGGAGCTGGGCTGTGGCTGTGCCGAGAAGGAACGTCCCCACTGTGCTGTGGCTAGGAAGCTCAGAGCGCCAGTGCTTGTGGGGCTGTGGAAGGGCTGCCTAGGGAAGGTGATGGCCAGCAAGAGCTTTCAGTGCTAGCCCCTTTGGTGTGGGAGCAGTGGCTGGACGTTTTGAATTTCGGAGCTGGGCTGTGGCTGTGCCGAGAAAGAACGTCCCCACTGTGCTGTGGCTAGGAAGCTCAGAGCGCCAGTGCTTGTGGGGCTGTGGAAGGGCTGCCTAGGGCAGGTGATGGCCAGCAAGAGCTTTCAGTGCTAGCCCCTTTGGTGTGGGAGCAGTGGCTGGACGTTTCGAATTTCGGAACTGGGCTGTGGCTGTGCCGAGAAGGAACGTCCCCACTGTGCTGTGGCTAGGAAGCTCAGAGCGCCAGTGCTTGTGGGGCTGTGGAAGGGCTGCCTAGGGAAGGTGATGGCCAGCAAGAGCTTTCAGTGCTAGCCCCTTTGGTGTGGGAGCAGTGGCTGGACGTTTTGAATTTCGGAGCTGGGCTGTGGCTGTGCCGAGAAGGAACGTCCCCACTGTGCTGTGGCTAGGAAGCTCAGAGCGCCAGTGCTTGTGGGGCTGTGGAAGGGCTGCCTAGGGCAGGTGATGGCCAGCAAGAGCTTTCAGTGCTAGCCCCTTTGGTGTGGGAGCAGTGGCTGGACGTTTTGAATTTCGGAGCTGGGCTCTGGCTGTGCCGAGAAGGAACGTCCCCACTGTGCTGTGGCTAGGAAGCTCAGAGCGCCAGTGCTTGTGGGGCTGTGGAAGGGCTGCCTAGGGAAGGTGATGGCCAGCAAGAGCTTTCAGTGCTAGCCCCTTTGGTGTGGGAGCAGTGGCTGGACGTTTTGAATTTCGAAGCTGGGCTATGGCTGTGCCGAGAAGGAACGTCCCCACTGTGCTGTGGCTAGGAAGCTCAGAGCGCCAGTGCTTGTGGGGCTGTGGAAGGGCTGCCTAGGGCAGGTGATGGCCAGCAAGAGCTTTCAGTGCTAGCCCCTTTGGTGTGGGAGCAGTGGCTGGACGTTTCGAATTTCGGAGCTGGGCTGTGGCTGTGCCGAGAAGGAACGTCCCCACTGTGCTGTGGCTAGGAAGCTCAGAGCGCCAGTGCTTGTGGGGCTGTGGAAGGGCTGCCTAGGGCAGGTGATGGCCAGCAAGAGCTTTCAGTGCTAGCCCCTTTGGTGTGGGAGCAGTGGCTGGACGTTTTGAATTTCGGAGCTGGGCTGTGGCTGTGCTGAGAAGGAACCTCCCCACTGTGCTGTGGCTAGGAAGCTCAGAGCGCCAGTGCTTGTGGGGCTGTGGAAGGGCTGCCTAGGGCAGGTGATGGCCAGCAAGAGCTTTCAGTGCTAGCCCCTTTGGTGTGGGAGCAGTGGCTGGACGTTTCGAATTTCGGAGCTGGGCTGTGGCTGTGCCGAGAAGGAACGTCCCCACTGTGCTGTGGCTAGGAAGCTCAGAGCGCCAGTGCTTGTGGGGCTGTGGAAGGGCTGCCTAGGGCAGGTGATGGCCAGCAAGAGCTTTCAGTGCTAGCCCCTTTGGTGTGGGAGCAGTGGCTGGACGTTTTGAATTTCGGAGCTGGGCTGTGGCTGTGCCGAGAAGGAACGTCCCCACTGTGCTGTGGCTAGGAAGCTCAGAGCGCCAGTGCTTGTGGGGCTGTGGAAGGGCTGCCTAGGGAAGGTGAAGGCCAGCAAGAGCTTTCAGTGCTAGCCCCTTTGGTGTGGGAGCAGTGGCTGGACGTTTTGAATTTCGGAGCTGGGCTGTGGCTGTGCCGAGAAGGAACGTCCACACTGTGCTGTGGCTAGGAAGCTCAGAGCGCCAGTGCTTGTGGGGCTGTGGAAGGGCTGCCTAGGGAAGGTGATGGCCAGCAAGAGCTTTCAGTGCTAGCCCCTTTGGTGTGGGAGCAGTGGCTGGACGTTTTGAATTTCGGAGCTGGGCTGTGGCTGTGCCGAGAAGGAACGTCCCCACTGTGCTGTGGCTAGGAAGCTCAGAGCGCCAGTGCTTGTGGGGCTGTGGAAGGGCTGCCTAGGGAAGGTGAAGGCCAGCAAGAGCTTTCAGTGCTAGCCCCTTTGGTGTGGGAGCAGTGGCTGGACGTTTTGAATTTCGGAGCTGGGCTGTGGCTGTGCCGAGAAGGAACGTCCCCACTGTGCTGTGGCTAGGAAGCTCAGAGCGCCAGTGCTTGTGGGGCTGTGGAAGGGCTGCCTAGGGAAGGTGATGGCCAGCAAGAGCTTTCAGTGCTAGCCCCTTTGGTGTGGGAGCAGTGGCTGGACGTTTTGAATTTCGGAGCTGGGCTGTGGCTGTGCCGAGAAGGAACGTCCCCACTGTGCTGTGGCTAGGAAGCTCAGAGCGCCAGTGCTTGTGGGGCTGTGGAAGGGCTGCCTAGGGCAGGTGATGGCCAGCAAGAGCTTTCAGTGCTAGCCCCTTTGGTGTGGGAGCAGTGGCTGGACGTTTCGAATTTCGGAGCTGGGCTCTGGCTGTGCCGAGAAGGAACGTCCCCACTGTGCTGTGGCTAGGAAGCTCAGAGCGCCAGTGCTTGTGGGGCTGTGGAAGGGATGCCTAGGGAAGGTGATGGCCAGCAAGAGCTTTCAGTGCTAGCCCCTTTGGTGTGGGAGCAGTGGCTGGACGTTTTGAATTTCGGAGCTGGGCTGTGGCTGTGCCGAGAAGGAACGTCCCCACTGTGCTGTGGCTAGGAAGCTCAGAGCGCCAGTGCTTGTGGGGCTGTGGAAGGGCTGCCTAGGGCAGGTGATGGCCAGCAAGAGCTTTCAGTGCTAGCCCCTTTGGTGTGGGAGCAGTGGCTGGACGTTTTGAATTTCGGAGCTGGGCTGTGGCTGTGCCGAGAAGGAACGTCCCCACTGTGCTGTGGCTAGGAAGCTCAGAGCGCCAGTGCTTGTGGGGCTGTGGAAGGGCTGCCTAGGGCAGGTGATGGCCAGCAAGAGCTTTCAGTGCTAGCCCCTTTGGTGTGGGAGCAGTGGCTGGACGTTTTGAATTTGGGAGCTGGGCTGTGGCTGTGCTGAGAAGGAACGTCCCCACTGTGCTGTGGCTAGGAAGCTCAGAGCGCCAGTGCTTGTGGGGCTGTGGAAGGGCTGCCTAGGGCAGGTGATGGCCAGCAAGAGCTTTCAGTGCTAGCCCCTTTGGTGTGGGAGCAGTGGCTGGAGGTTTTGAATTTCGGAGCTGGGCGCTGTGGCTGTGCTGAGAAGGAACGTCCCCACTGTGCTGTGGCTAGGAAGCTCAGAGCGCCAGTGCTTGTGGGGCTGTGGAAGGGCTGCCTAGGGCAGGTGATGGCCAGCAAGAGCTTTCAGTGCTAGCCCCTTTGGTGTGGGAGCAGTGGCTGGACGTTTCGAATTTCGGAGCTGGGCTGTGGCTGTGCCGAGAAGGAACGTCCCCACTGTGCTGTGGCTAGGAAGCTCAGAGCGCCAGTGCTTGTGGGGCTGTGGAAGGGCTGCCTAGGGCAGGTGATGGCCAGCAAGAGCTTTCAGTGCTAGCCCCTTTGGTGTGGGAGCAGTGGCTGGACGTTTCGAATTTCGGAGCTGGGCTGTGGCTGTGCCGAGAAGGAACGTCCCCACTGTGCTGTGGCTAGGAAGCTCAGAGCGCCAGTGCTTGTGGGGCTGTGGAAGGGCTGCCTAGGGCAGGTGATGGCCAGCAAGAGCTTTCAGTGCTAGCCCCTTTGGTGTGGGAGCAGTGGCTGGACGTTTTGAATTTCGGAGCTGGGCTGTGGCTGTGCCGAGAAGGAACGTCCCCACTGTGCTGTGGCTAGGAAGCTCAGAGCGCCAGTGCTTGTGGGGCTGTGGAAGGGCTGCCTAGGGCAGGTGATGGCCAGCAAGAGCTTTCAGTGCTAGCCCCTTTGGTGTGGGAGCAGTGGCTGGACGTTTTGAATTTGGGAGCTGGGCTGTGGCTGTGCTGAGAAGGAACGTCCCCACTGTGCTGTGGCTAGGAAGCTCAGAGCGCCAGTGCTTGTGGGGCTGTGGAAGGGCTGCCTAGGGCAGGTGATGGCCAGCAAGAGCTTTCAGTGCTAGCCCCTTTGGTGTGGGAGCAGTGGCTGGACGTTTTGAATTTGGGAGCTGGGCTGTGGCTGTGCTGAGAAGGAACGTCCCCACTGTGCTGTGGCTAGGAAGCTCAGAGCGCCAGTGCTTGTGGGGCTGTGGAAGGGCTGCCTAGGGCAGGTGATGGCCAGCAAGAGCTTTCAGTGCTAGCCCCTTTGGTGTGGGAGCAGTGGCTGGACGTTTTGAATTTCGGAGCTGGGCTGTGGCTGTGCCGAGAAGGAACGTCCCCACTGTGCTGTGGCTAGGAAGCTCAGAGCGCCAGTGCTTGTGGGGCTGTGGAAGGGCTGCCTAGGAAAGGTGATGGCCAGCAAGAGCTTTCAGTGTTAGCCCCTTTGGTGTGGGAGCAGTGGCTGGACGTTTTGAATTTCGGAGCTGGGCTGTCGCTGTGCCGAGAAGGAACGTCCCCACTGTGCTGTGGCTAGGAAGCTCAGAGCGCCAGTGCTTGTGGGGCTGTGGAAGGGCTGCCTAGGGCAGGTGATGGCCAGCAAGAGCTTTCAGTGCTAGCCCCTTTGGTGTGGGAGCAGTGGCTGGACGTTTTGAATTTCGGAGCTGGGCTGTGGCTGTGCTGAGAAGGAACGTCCCCACTGTGCTGTGGCTAGGAAGCTCAGAGCGCCAGTGCTTGTGGGGCTGTGGAAGGGCTGCCTAGGGAAGGTGATGGCCAGCAAGAGCTTTCAGTGCTAGCCCCTTTGGTGTGGGAGCAGTGGCTGGACGTTTTGAATTTCGGAGCTGGGCTGTGGCTGTGCCGAGAAGGAACGTCCCCACTGTGCTGTGGCTAGGAAGCTCAGAGCGCCAGTGCTTGTGGGGCTGTGGAAGGGCTGCCTAGGGCAGGTGATGGCCAGCAAGAGCTTTCAGTGCTAGCCCCTTTGGTGTGGGAGCAGTGGCTGGACGTTTTGAATTTCGGAGCTGGGCTGTGGCTGTGCTGAGAAGGAACGTCCCCACTGTGCTGTGGCTAGGAAGCTCAGAGCGCCAGTGCTTGTGGGGCTGTGGAAGGGCTGCCTAGGGAAGGTGATGGCCAGCAAGAGCTTTCAGTGCTAGCCCCTTTGGTGTGGGAGCAGTGGCTGGACGTTTTGAATTTCGGAGCTGGGCTGTGGCTGTGCCGAGAAGGAACGTCCCCACTGTGCTGTGGCTAGGAAGCTCAGAGCGCCAGTGCTTGTGGGGCTGTGGAAGGGCTGCCTAGGGCAGGTGATGGCCAGCAAGAGCTTTCAGTGCTAGCCCCTTTGGTGTGGGAGCAGTGGCTGGACGTTTTGAATTTCGGAGCTGGGCTGTGGCTGTGCCGAGAAGGAACGTCCCCACTGTGCTGTGGCTAGGAAGCTCAGAGCGCCAGTGCTTGTGGGGCTGTGGAAGGGCTGCCTAGGGCAGGTGATGGCCAGCAAGAGCTTTCAGTGCTAGCCCCTTTGGTGTGGGAGCAGTGGCTGGACGTTTTGAATTTCGGAGCTGGGCTGTGGCTGTGCCGAGAAGGAACGTCCCCACTGTGCTGTGGCTAGGAAGCTCAGAGCGCCAGTGCTTGTGGGGCTGTGGAAGGGCTGCCTAGGGAAGGTGATGGCCAGCAAGAGCTTTCAGTGCTAGCCCCTTTGGTGTGGGAGCAGTGGCTGGACGTTTTGAATTTCGGAGCTGGGCTGTGGCTGTGCCGAGAAGGAACGTCCCCACTGTGCTGTGGCTAGGAAGCTCAGAGCGCCAGTGCTTGTGGGGCTGTGGAAGGGCAGCCTAGCGAAGGTGATGGCCAGCAAGAGCTTTCAGTGCTAGCCCCTTTGGTGTGGGAGCAGTGGCTGGACGTTTTGAATTTCGGAGCTGGGCTGTGGCTGTGCCGAGAAGAAACGTCCCCACTGTGCTGTGGCTAGGAAGCTCAGAGCGCCAGTGCTTGTGGGGCTGTGGAAGGGCTGCCTAGGGAAGGTGATGGCCAGCAAGAGCTTTCAGTGCTAGCCCCTTTGGTGTGGGAGCAGTGGCTGGATGTTTCGAATTTCGGAGCTGGGCTCTGGCTGTGCCGAGAAGGAACGTCCCCACTGTGCTGTGGCTAGGAAGCTCAGAGCGCCAGTGCTTGTGGGGCTGTGGAAGGGCTGCCTAGGGCAGGTGATGGCCAGCAAGAGTTTTCAGTGCTAGCCCCTTTGGTGTGGGAGCAGTGGCTGGACGTTTTGAATTTCGGAGCTGGGCTGTGGCTGTGCCGAGAAGGAACGTCCCCACTGTGCTGTGGCTAGGAAGCTCAGAGCGCCAGTGCTTGTGGGGCTGTGGAAGGGCTGCCTAGGGCAGGTGATGGCCAGCAAGACCTTTCAGTGCTAGCCCCTTTGGTGTGGGAGCAGTGGCTGGACGTTTTGAATTTCGGAGCTGGGCTGTGGCTGTGCCGAGAAGGAACGTCCCCACTGTGCTGTGGCTAGGAAGCTCAGAGCGCCAGTGCTTGTGGGGCTGTGGAAGGGCTGCCTAGGGCAGGTGATGGCCAGCAAGAGCTTTCAGTGCTAGCCCCTTTGGTGTGGGAGCAGTGGCTGGACGTTTTGAATTTCGGAGCTGGGCTGTGGCTGTGCCGAGAAGGAACGTCCCCACTGTGCTGTGGCTAGGAAGCTCAGAGGGCCAGTGCTTGTGGGGCTGTGGAAGGGCTGCCTAGGGAAGGTGATGGCCAGCAAGAGCTTTCAGTGCTAGCCCCTTTGGTGTGGGAGCAGTGGCTGGACGTTTCGAATTTCGGAGCTGGGCTGTGGCTGTGCCGAGAAGGAACGTCCCCACTGTGCTGTGGCTAGGAAGCTCAGAGCGCCAGTGCTTGTGGGGCTGTGGAAGGGCTGCCTAGGGAAGGTGATGGCCAGCAAGAGCTTTCAGTGCTAGCCCCTTTGGTGTGGGAGCAGTGGCTGGACGTTTTGAATTTCGGAGCTGGGCTGTGGCTGTGCCGAGAAGGAACGTCCCCACTGTGCTGTGGCTAGGAAGCTCAGAGCGCCAGTGCTTGTGGGGCTGTGGAAGGGCTGCCTAGGGCAGGTGATGGCCAGCAAGAGCTTTCAGTGCTAGCCCCTTTGGTGTGGGAGCAGTGGCTGGACGTTTTGAATTTCGGAGCTGGGCTCTGGCTGTGCCGAGAAGGAACGTCCCCACTGTGCTGTGGCTAGGAAGCTCAGAGCGCCAGTGCTTGTGGGGCTGTGGAAGGGCTGCCTAGGGAAGGTGATGGCCAGCAAGAGCTTTCAGTGCTAGCCCCTTTGGTGTGGGAGCAGTGGCTGGACGTTTTGAATTTCGAAGCTGGGCTATGGCTGTGCCGAGAAGGAACGTCCCCACTGTGCTGTGGCTAGGAAGCTCAGAGCGCCAGTGCTTGTGGGGCTGTGGAAGGGCTGCCTAGGGCAGGTGATGGCCAGCAAGAGCTTTCAGTGCTAGCCCCTTTGGTGTGGGAGCAGTGGCTGGACGTTTTGAATTTCGGAGCTGGGCTGTGGCTGTGCCGAGAAGGAACGTCCCCACTGTGCTGTGGCTAGGAAGCTCAGAGCGCCAGTGCTTGTGGGGCTGTGGAAGGGCTGCCTAGGGAAGGTGAAGGCCAGCAAGAGCTTTCAGTGCTAGCCCCTTTGGTGTGGGAGCAGTGGCTGGACGTTTTGAATTTCGGAGCTGGGCTGTGGCTGTGCCGAGAAGGAACGTCCGCACTGTGCTGTGGCTAGGAAGCTCAGAGGGCCAGTGCTTGTGGGGCTGTGGAAGGGCTGCCTAGGGCAGGTGATGGCCAGCAAGAGCTTTCAGTGCTAGCCCCTTTGGTGTGGGAGCAGTGGCTGGACGTTTTGAATTTCGGAGCTGGGCTGTGGCTGTGCCGAGAAGGAACGTCCCCACTGTGCTGTGGCTAGGAAGCTCAGAGCGCCAGTGCTTGTGGGGCTGTGGAAGGGCTGCCTAGGGAAGGTGAAGGCCAGCAAGAGCTTTCAGTGCTAGCCCCTTTGGTGTGGGAGCAGTGGCTGGACGTTTTGAATTTCGGAGCTGGGCTGTGGCTGTGCCGAGAAGGAACGTCCCCACTGTGCTGTGGCTAGGAAGCTCAGAGCGCCAGTGCTTGTGGGGCTGTGGAAGGGCTGCCTAGGGAAGGTGATGGCCAGCAAGAGCTTTCAGTGCTAGCCCCTTTGGTGTGGGAGCAGTGGCTGGACGTTTTGAATTTCGGAGCTGGGCTGTGGCTGTGCCGAGAAGGAACGTCCCCACTGTGCTGTGGCTAGGAAGCTCAGAGCGCCAGTGCTTGTGGGGCTGTGGAAGGGCTGCCTAGGGCAGGTGATGGCCAGCAAGAGCTTTCAGTGCTAGCCCCTTTGGTGTGGGAGCAGTGGCTGGACGTTTCGAATTTCGGAGCTGGGCTCTGGCTGTGCCGAGAAGGAACGTCCCCACTGTGCTGTGGCTAGGAAGCTCAGAGCGCCAGTGCTTGTGGGGCTGTGGAAGGGATGCCTAGGGAAGGTGATGGCCAGCAAGAGCTTTCAGTGCTAGCCCCTTTGGTGTGGGAGCAGTGGCTGGACGTTTTGAATTTCGGAGCTGGGCTGTGGCTGTGCCGAGAAGGAACGTCCCCACTGTGCTGTGGCTAGGAAGCTCAGAGCGCCAGTGCTTGTGGGGCTGTGGAAGGGCTGCCTAGGGAAGGTGATGGCCAGCAAGAGCTTTCAGTGCTAGCCCCTTTGGTGTGGGAGCAGTGGCTGGACGTTTTGAATTTCGGAGCTGGGCTGTGGCTGTGCCGAGAAGGAACGTCCCCACTGTGCTGTGGCTAGGAAGCTCAGAGCGCCAGTGCTTGTGGGGCTGTGGAAGGGCTGCCTAGGGCAGGTGATGGCCAGCAAGAGCTTTCAGTGCTAGCCCCTTTGGTGTGGGAGCAGTGGCTGGACGTTTTGAATTTGGGAGCTGGGCTGTGGCTGTGCTGAGAAGGAACGTCCCGACTGTGCTGTGGCTAGGAAGCTCAGAGCGCCAGTGCTTGTGGGGCTGTGGAAGGGCTGCCTAGGGCAGGTGATGGCCAGCAAGAGCTTTCAGTGCTAGCCCCTTTGGTGTGGGAGCAGTGGCTGGAGGTTTTGAATTTCGGAGCTGGGCTCTGGCTGTGCTGAGAAGGAACGTCCCCACTGTGCTGTGGCTAGGAAGCTCAGAGCGCCAGTGCTTGTGGGGCTGTGGAAGGGCTGCCTAGGGCAGGTGATGGCCAGCAAGAGCTTTCAGTGCTAGCCCCTTTGGTGTGGGAGCAGTGGCTGGACGTTTCGAATTTCGGAGCTGGGCTCTGGCTGTGCCGAGAAGGAACGTCCCCACTGTGCTGTGGCTAGGAAGCTCAGAGCGCCAGTGCTTGTGGGGCTGTGGAAGGGCTGCCTAGGGCAGGTGATGGCCAGCAAGAGCTTTCAGTGCTAGCCCCTTTGGTGTGGGAGCAGTGGCTGGACGTTTCGAATTTCGGAGCTGGGCTGTGGCTGTGCCGAGAAGGAACGTCCCCACTGTGCTGTGGCTAGGAAGCTCAGAGCGCCAGTGCTTGTGGGGCTGTGGAAGGGCAGCCTAGGGCAGGTGATGGCCAGCAAGAGCTTTCAGTGCTAGCCCCTTTGGTGTGGGAGCAGTGGCTGGACGTTTTGAATTTCGGAGCTGGGCTGTGGCTGTGCCGAGAAGGAACGTCCCCACTGTGCTGTGGCTAGGAAGCTCAGAGCGCCAGTGCTTGTGGGGCTGTGGAAGGGCTGCCTAGGGCAGGTGATGGCCAGCAAGAGCTTTCAGTGCTAGCCCCTTTGGTGTGGGAGCAGTGGCTGGACGTTTTGAATTTGGGAGCTGGGCTGTGGCTGTGCTGAGAAGGAACGTCCCCACTGTGCTGTGGCTAGGAAGCTCAGAGCGCCAGTGCTTGTGGGGCTGTGGAAGGGCTGCCTAGGGCAGGTGATGGCCAGCAAGAGCTTTCAGTGCTAGCCCCTTTGGTGTGGGAGCAGTGGCTGGACGTTTTGAATTTGGGAGCTGGGCTGTGGCTGTGCTGAGAAGGAACGTCCCCACTGTGCTGTGGCTAGGAAGCTCAGAGCGCCAGTGCTTGTGGGGCTGTGGAAGGGCTGCCTAGGGCAGGTGATGGCCAGCAAGAGCTTTCAGTGCTAGCCCCTTTGGTGTGGGAGCAGTGGCTGGACGTTTTGAATTTCGGAGCTGGGCTGTGGCTGTGCCGAGAAGGAACGTCCCCACTGTGCTGTGGCTAGGAAGCTCAGAGCGCCAGTGCTTGTGGGGCTGTGGAAGGGCTGCCTAGGAAAGGTGATGGCCAGCAAGAGCTTTCAGTGCTAGCCCCTTTGGTGTGGGAGCAGTGGCTGGACGTTTTGAATTTCGGAGCTGGGCTGTCGCTGTGCCGAGAAGGAACGTCCCCACTGTGCTGTGGCTAGGAAGCTCAGAGCGCCAGTGCTTGTGGGGCTGTGGAAGGGCTGCCTAGGGCAGGTGATGGCCAGCAAGAGCTTTCAGTGCTAGCCCCTTTGGTGTGGGAGCAGTGGCTGGACGTTTTGAATTTCGGAGCTGGGCTGTGGCTGTGCTGAGAAGGAACGTCCCCACTGTGCTGTGGCTAGGAAGCTCAGAGCGCCAGTGCTTGTGGGGCTGTGGAAGGGCTGCCTAGGGAAGGTGATGGCCAGCAAGAGCTTTCAGTGCTAGCCCCTTTGGTGTGGGAGCAGTGGCTGGACGTTTTGAATTTCGGAGCTGGGCTGTGGCTGTGCCGAGAAGGAACGTCCCCACTGTGCTGTGGCTAGGAAGCTCAGAGCGCCAGTGCTTGTGGGGCTGTGGAAGGGCTGCCTAGGGCAGGTGATGGCCAGCAAGAGCTTTCAGTGCTAGCCCCTTTGGTGTGGGAGCAGTGGCTGGACGTTTTGAATTTCGGAGCTGGGCTGTGGCTGTGCCGAGAAGGAACGTCCCCACTGTGCTGTGGCTAGGAAGCTCAGAGCGCCAGTGCTTGTGGGGCTGTGGAAGGGCTGCCTAGGGCAGGTGATGGCCAGCAAGAGCTTTCAGTGCTAGCCCCTTTGGTGTGGGAGCAGTGGCTGGACGTTTTGAATTTCGGAGCTGGGCTGTGGCTGTGCCGAGAAGGAACGTCCCCACTGTGCTGTGGCTAGGAAGCTCAGAGCGCCAGTGCTTGTGGGGCTGTGGAAGGGCTGCCTAGGGAAGGTGATGGCCAGCAAGAGCTTTCAGTGCTAGCCCCTTTGGTGTGGGAGCAGTGGCTGGACGTTTCGAATTTCGGAGCTGGGCTGTGGCTGTGCCGAGAAGGAACGTCCCCACTGTGCTGTGGCTAGGAAGCTCAGAGCGCCAGTGCTTGTGGGGCTGTGGAAGGGCAGCCTAGCGAAGGTGATGGCCAGCAAGAGCTTTCAGTGCTAGCCCCTTTGGTGTGGGAGCAGTGGCTGGACGTTTTGAATTTCGGAGCTGGGCTGTGGCTGTGCCGAGAAGGAACGTCCCCACTGTGCTGTGGCTAGGAAGCTCAGAGCGCCAGTGCTTGTGGGGCTGTGGAAGGGCTGCCTAGGGAAGGTGATGGCCAGCAAGAGCTTTCAGTGCTAGCCCCTTTGGTGTGGGAGCAGTGGCTGGAGGTTTTGAATTTCGGAGCTGGGCTCTGGCTGTGCTGAGAAGGAACGTCCCCACTGTGCTGTGGCTAGGAAGCTCAGAGCGCCAGTGCTTGTGGGGCTGTGGAAGGGCTGCCTAGGGCAGGTGATGGCCAGCAAGAGCTTTCAGTGCTAGCCCCTTTGGTGTGGGAGCAGTGGCTGGACGTTTCGAATTTCGGAGCTGGGCTGTGGCTGTGCCGAGAAGGAACGTCCCCACTGTGCTGTGGCTAGGAAGCTCAGAGCGCCAGTGCTTGTGGGGCTGTGGAAGGGCTGCCTAGGGCAGGTGATGGCCAGCAAGAGCTTTCAGTGCTAGCCCCTTTGGTGTGGGAGCAGTGGCTGGACGTTTCGAATTTCGGAGCTGGGCTGTGGCTGTGCCGAGAAGGAACGTCCCCACTGTGCTGTGGCTAGGAAGCTCAGAGCGCCAGTGCTTGTGGGGCTGTGGAAGGGCAGCCTAGGGCAGGTGATGGCCAGCAAGAGCTTTCAGTGCTAGCCCCTTTGGTGTGGGAGCAGTGGCTGGACGTTTTGAATTTCGGAGCTGGGCTGTGGCTGTGCCGAGAAGGAACGTCCCCACTGTGCTGTGGCTAGGAAGCTCAGAGCGCCAGTGCTTGTGGGGCTGTGGAAGGGCTGCCTAGGGCAGGTGATGGCCAGCAAGAGCTTTCAGTGCTAGCCCCTTTGGTGTGGGAGCAGTGGCTGGACGTTTTGAATTTGGGAGCTGGGCTGTGGCTGTGCTGAGAAGGAACGTCCCCACTGTGCTGTGGCTAGGAAGCTCAGAGCGCCAGTGCTTGTGGGGCTGTGGAAGGGCTGCCTAGGGCAGGTGATGGCCAGCAAGAGCTTTCAGTGCTAGCCCCTTTGGTGTGGGAGCAGTGGCTGGACGTTTTGAATTTGGGAGCTGGGCTGTGGCTGTGCTGAGAAGGAACGTCCCCACTGTGCTGTGGCTAGGAAGCTCAGAGCGCCAGTGCTTGTGGGGCTGTGGAAGGGCTGCCTAGGGCAGGTGATGGCCAGCAAGAGCTTTCAGTGCTAGCCCCTTTGGTGTGGGAGCAGTGGCTGGACGTTTTGAATTTCGGAGCTGGGCTGTGGCTGTGCCGAGAAGGAACGTCCCCACTGTGCTGTGGCTAGGAAGCTCAGAGCGCCAGTGCTTGTGGGGCTGTGGAAGGGCTGCCTAGGAAAGGTGATGGCCAGCAAGAGCTTTCAGTGCTAGCCCCTTTGGTGTGGGAGCAGTGGCTGGACGTTTTGAATTTCGGAGCTGGGCTGTCGCTGTGCCGAGAAGGAACGTCCCCACTGTGCTGTGGCTAGGAAGCTCAGAGCGCCAGTGCTTGTGGGGCTGTGGAAGGGCTGCCTAGGGCAGGTGATGGCCAGCAAGAGCTTTCAGTGCTAGCCCCTTTGGTGTGGGAGCAGTGGCTGGACGTTTTGAATTTCGGAGCTGGGCTGTGGCTGTGCTGAGAAGGAACGTCCCCACTGTGCTGTGGCTAGGAAGCTCAGAGCGCCAGTGCTTGTGGGGCTGTGGAAGGGCTGCCTAGGGCAGGTGATGGCCAGCAAGAGCTTTCAGTGCTAGCCCCTTTGGTGTGGGAGCAGTGGCTGGACGTTTTGAATTTCGGAGCTGGGCTGTGGCTGTGCCGAGAAGGAACGTCCCCACTGTGCTGTGGCTAGGAAGCTCAGAGCGCCAGTGCTTGTGGGGCTGTGGAAGGGCTGCCTAGGGCAGGTGATGGCCAGCAAGAGCTTTCAGTGCTAGCCCCTTTGGTGTGGGAGCAGTGGCTGGACGTTTTGAATTTCGGAGCTGGGCTGTGGCTGTGCTGAGAAGGAACGTCCCCACTGTGCTGTGGCTAGGAAGCTCAGAGCGCCAGTGCTTGTGGGGCTGTGGAAGGGCTGCCTAGGGAAGGTGATGGCCAGCAAGAGCTTTCAGTGCTAGCCCCTTTGGTGTGGGAGCAGTGGCTGGACGTTTTGAATTTCGGAGCTGGGCTGTGGCTGTGCCGAGAAGGAACGTCCCCACTGTGCTGTGGCTAGGAAGCTCAGAGCGCCAGTGCTTGTGGGGCTGTGGAAGGGCTGCCTAGGGCAGGTGATGGCCAGCAAGAGCTTTCAGTGCTAGCCCCTTTGGTGTGGGAGCAGTGGCTGGACGTTTTGAATTTCGGAGCTGGGCTGTGGCTGTGCCGAGAAGGAACGTCCCCACTGTGCTGTGGCTAGGAAGCTCAGAGCGCCAGTGCTTGTGGGGCTGTGGAAGGGCTGCCTAGGGCAGGTGATGGCCAGCAAGAGCTTTCAGTGCTAGCCCCTTTGGTGTGGGAGCAGTGGCTGGACGTTTTGAATTTCGGAGCTGGGCTGTGGCTGTGCCGAGAAGGAACGTCCCCACTGTGCTGTGGCTAGGAAGCTCAGAGCGCCAGTGCTTGTGGGGCTGTGGAAGGGCTGCCTAGGGAAGGTGATGGCCAGCAAGAGCTTTCAGTGCTAGCCCCTTTGGTGTGGGAGCAGTGGCTGGACGTTTCGAATTTCGGAGCTGGGCTGTGGCTGTGCCGAGAAGGAACGTCCCCACTGTGCTGTGGCTAGGAAGCTCAGAGCGCCAGTGCTTGTGGGGCTGTGGAAGGGCAGCCTAGCGAAGGTGATGGCCAGCAAGAGCTTTCAGTGCTAGCCCCTTTGGTGTGGGAGCAGTGGCTGGACGTTTTGAATTTCGGAGCTGGGCTGTGGCTGTGCCGAGAAGGAACGTCCCCACTGTGCTGTGGCTAGGAAGCTCAGAGCGCCAGTGCTTGTGGGGCTGTGGAAGGGCTGCCTAGGGAAGGTGATGGCCAGCAAGAGCTTTCAGTGCTAGCCCCTTTGGTGTGGGAGCAGTGGCTGGATGTTTCGAATTTCGGAGCTGGGCTCTGGCTGTGCCGAGAAGGAACGTCCCCACTGTGCTGTGGCTAGGAAGCTCAGAGCGCCAGTGCTTGTGGGGCTGTGGAAGGGCTGCCTAGGGCAGGTGATGGCCAGCAAGAGTTTTCAGTGCTAGCCCCTTTGGTGTGGGAGCAGTGGCTGGACGTTTTGAATTTCGGAGCTGGGCTGTGGCTGTGCCGAGAAGGAACGTCCCCACTGTGCTGTGGCTAGGAAGCTCAGAGCGCCAGTGCTTGTGGGGCTGTGGAAGGGCTGCCTAGGGCAGGTGATGGCCAGCAAGACCTTTCAGTGCTAGCCCCTTTGGTGTGGGAGCAGTGGCTGGACGTTTTGAATTTCGGAGCTGGGCTGTGGCTGTGCCGAGAAGGAACGTCCCCACTGTGCTGTGGCTAGGAAGCTCAGAGCGCCAGTGCTTGTGGGGCTGTGGAAGGGCTGCCTAGGGCAGGTGATGGCCAGCAAGAGCTTTCAGTGCTAGCCCCTTTGGTGTGGGAGCAGTGGCTGGACGTTTTGAATTTCGGAGCTGGGCTGTGGCTGTGCCGAGAAGGAACGTCCCCACTGTGCTGTGGCTAGGAAGCTCAGAGCGCCAGTGCTTGTGGGGCTGTGGAAGGGCTG
Organism: Aptenodytes patagonicus; assembly: GCF_965638725.1. Classification (NCBI taxonomy): domain Eukaryota; kingdom Metazoa; phylum Chordata; class Aves; order Sphenisciformes; family Spheniscidae; genus Aptenodytes; species Aptenodytes patagonicus. The sequence goes on along the minus strand of NW_027472192.1, from coordinate 43,604 downwards.
CCTAGGGCAGGTGATGGCCAGCAAGAGCTTTCAGTGCTAGCCCCTTTGGTGTGGGAGCAGTGGCTGGACGTTTTGAATTTCGGAGCTGGGCTGTGGCTGTGCCGAGAAGGAACGTCCCCACTGTGCTGTGGCTAGGAAGCTCAGAGGGCCAGTGCTTGTGGGGCTGTGGAAGGGCTGCCTAGGGCAGGTGATGGCCAGCAAGAGCTTTCAGTGCTAGCCCCTTTGGTGTGGGAGCAGTGGCTGGACGTTTTGAATTTCGGAGCTGGGCTGTGGCTGTGCCGAGAAGGAACGTCCCCACTGTGCTGTGGCTAGGAAGCTCAGAGCGCCAGTGCTTGTGGGGCTGTGGAAGGGCTGCCTAGGGCAGGTGATGGCCAGCAAGAGCTTTCAGTGCTAGCCCCTTTGGTGTGGGAGCAGTGGCTGGACGTTTTGAATTTCGGAGCTGGGCTGTGGCTGTGCCGAGAAGGAACGTCCCCACTGTGCTGTGGCTAGGAAGCTCAGAGCGCCAGTGCTTGTGGGGCTGTGGAAGGGCTGCCTAGGGCAGGTGATGGCCAGCAAGAGCTTTCAGTGCTAGCCCCTTTGGTGTGGGAGCAGTGGCTGGACGTTTTGAATTTCGGAGCTGGGCTCTGGCTGTGCCGAGAAGGAACGTCCCCACTGTGCTGTGGCTAGGAAGCTCAGAGCGCCAGTGCTTGTGGGGCTGTGGAAGGGCTGCCTAGGGAAGGTGATGGCCAGCAAGAGCTTTCAGTGCTAGCCCCTTTGGTGTGGGAGCAGTGGCTGGACGTTTTGAATTTCGAAGCTGGGCTATGGCTGTGCCGAGAAGGAACGTCCCCACTGTGCTGTGGCTAGGAAGCTCAGAGCGCCAGTGCTTGTGGGGCTGTGGAAGGGCTGCCTAGGGCAGGTGATGGCCAGCAAGAGCTTTCAGTGCTAGCCCCTTTGGTGTGGGAGCAGTGGCTGGACGTTTCGAATTTCGGAGCTGGGCTGTGGCTGTGCCGAGAAGGAACGTCCCCACTGTGCTGTGGCTAGGAAGCTCAGAGCGCCAGTGCTTGTGGGGCTGTGGAAGGGCTGCCTAGGGCAGGTGATGGCCAGCAAGACCTTTCAGTGCTAGCCCCTTTGGTGTGGGAGCAGTGGCTGGACGTTTTGAATTTCGGAGCTGGGCTGTGGCTGTGCTGAGAAGGAACCTCCCCACTGTGCTGTGGCTAGGAAGCTCAGAGCGCCAGTGCTTGTGGGGCTGTGGAAGGGCTGCCTAGGGCAGGTGATGGCCAGCAAGAGCTTTCAGTGCTAGCCCCTTTGGTGTGGGAGCAGTGGCTGGACGTTTCGAATTTCGGAGCTGGGCTGTGGCTGTGCCGAGAAGGAACGTCCCCACTGTGCTGTGGCTAGGAAGCTCAGAGCGCCAGTGCTTGTGGGGCTGTGGAAGGGCTGCCTAGGGCAGGTGATGGCCAGCAAGAGCTTTCAGTGCTAGCCCCTTTGGTGTGGGAGCAGTGGCTGGACGTTTTGAATTTCGGAGCTGGGCTGTGGCTGTGCCGAGAAGGAACGTCCCCACTGTGCTGTGGCTAGGAAGCTCAGAGCGCCAGTGCTTGTGGGGCTGTGGAAGGGCTGCCTAGGGCAGGTGATGGCCAGCAAGAGCTTTCAGTGCTAGCCCCTTTGGTGTGGGAGCAGTGGCTGGACGTTTTGAATTTCGGAGCTGGGCTGTGGCTGTGCCGAGAAGGAACGTCCCCACTGTGCTGTGGCTAGGAAGCTCAGAGCGCCAGTGCTTGTGGGGCTGTGGAAGGGCTGCCTAGGGAAGGTGAAGGCCAGCAAGAGCTTTCAGTGCTAGCCCCTTTGGTGTGGGAGCAGTGGCTGGACGTTTTGAATTTCGGAGCTGGGCTGTGGCTGTGCCGAGAAGGAACGTCCGCACTGTGCTGTGGCTAGGAAGCTCAGAGGGCCAGTGCTTGTGGGGCTGTGGAAGGGCTGCCTAGGGCAGGTGATGGCCAGCAAGAGCTTTCAGTGCTAGCCCCTTTGGTGTGGGAGCAGTGGCTGGACGTTTTGAATTTCGGAGCTGGGCTGTGGCTGTGCCGAGAAGGAACGTCCCCACTGTGCTGTGGCTAGGAAGCTCGGAGCGCCAGTGCTTGTGGGGCTGTGGAAGGGCTGCCTAGGGAAGGTGAAGGCCAGCAAGAGCTTTCAGTGCTAGCCCCTTTGGTGTGGGAGCAGTGGCTGGACATTTTGAATTTCGGAGCTGGGCTGTGGCTGTGCCGAGAAGGAACGTCCCCACTGTGCTGTGGCTAGGAAGCTCAGAGCGCCAGTGCTTGTGGGGCTGTGGAAGGGCTGCCTAGGGCAGGTGATGGCCAGCAAGAGCTTTCAGTGCTAGCCCCTTTGGTGTGGGAGCAGTGGGTGGACGTTTTGAATTTCGGAGCTGGGCTGTGGCTGTGCCGAGAAGGAACGTCCCCACTGTGCTGTGGCTAGGAAGCTCAGAGCGCCAGTGCTTGTGGGGCTGTGGAAGGGCTGCCTAGGGAAGGTGATGGCCAGCAAGAGCTTTCAGTGCTAGCCCCTTTGGTGTGGGAGCAGTGGCTGGACGTTTTGAATTTGGGAGCTGGGCTGTGGCTGTGCCGAGAAGGAACGTCCCCACTGTGCTGTGGCTAGGAAGCTCAGAGCGCCAGTGCTTGTGGGGCTGTGGAAGGGCTGCCTAGGGCAGGTGATGGCCAGCAAGAGCTTTCAGTGCTAGCCCCTTTGGTGTGGGAGCAGTGGCTGGACGTTTTGAATTTCGGAGCTGGGCTGTGGCTGTGCCGAGAAGGAACGTCCCCACTGTGCTGTGGCTAGGAAGCTCAGAGCGCCAGTGCTTGTGGGGCTGTGGAAGGGCTGCCTAGGGCAGGTGATGGCCAGCAAGAGCTTTCAGTGCTAGCCCCTTTGGTGTGGGAGCAGTGGCTGGACGTTTTGAATTTCGGAGCTGGGCTGTGGCTGTGCCGAGAAGGAACGTCCCCACTGTGCTGTGGCTAGGAAGCTCAGAGCGCCAGTGCTTGTGAGGCTGTGGAAGGGCTGCCTAGGGAAGGTGATGGCCAGCAAGAGCTTTCAGTGCTAGCCCCTTTGGTGTGGGAGCAGTGGCTGGAGGTTTTGAATTTCGGAGCTGGGCTGTGGCTGTGCCGAGAAGGAACGTCCCCACTGTGCTGTGGCTAGGAAGCTCAGAGCGCCAGTGCTTGTGGGGCTGTGGAAGGGCTGCCTAGGGCAGGTGATGGCCAGCAAGAGCTTTCAGTGCTAGCCCCTTTGGTGTGGGAGCAGTGGCTGGACGTTTTGAATTTCGGAGCTGGGCTGTGGCTGTGCCGAGAAGGAACGTCCCCACTGTGCTGTGGCTAGGAAGCTCAGAGCGCCAGTGCTTGTGGGGCTGTGGAAGGGCTGCCTAGGGCAGGTGATGGCCAGCAAGAGCTTTCAGTGCTAGCCCCTTTGGTGTGGGAGCAGTGGCTGGACGTTTTGAATTTCGGAGCTGGGCTGTGGCTGTGCTGAGAAGGAACGTCCCCACTGTGCTGTGGCTAGGAAGCTCAGAGCGCCAGTGCTTGTGGGGCTGTGGAAGGGCTGCCTAGGGAAGGTGATGGCCAGCAAGAGCTTTCAGTGCTAGCCCCTTTGGTGTGGGAGCAGTGGCTGGACGTTTTGAATTTCGGAGCTGGGCTGTGGCTGTGCCGAGAAGGAACGTCCCCACTGTGCTGTGGCTAGGAAGCTCAGAGCGCCAGTGCTTGTGGGGCTGTGGAAGGGCTGCCTAGGGAAGGTGATGGCCAGCAAGAGCTTTCAGTGCTAGCCCCTTTGGTGTGGGAGCAGTGGCTGGACGTTTTGAATTTGGGAGCTGGGCTGTGGCTGTGCCGAGAAGGAACGTCCCCACTGTGCTGTGGCTAGGAAGCTCAGAGCGCCAGTGCTTGTGGGGCTGTGGAAGGGCTGCCTAGGGCAGGTGATGGCCAGCAAGAGCTTTCAGTGCTAGCCCCTTTGGTGTGGGAGCAGTGGCTGGACGTTTTGAATTTCGGAGCTGGGCTGTGGCTGTGCCGAGAAGGAACGTCCGCACTGTGCTGTGGCTAGGAAGCTCAGAGCGCCAGTGCTTGTGGGGCTGTGGAAGGGCTGCCTAGGGCAGGTGATGGCCAGCAAGAGCTTTCAGTGCTAGCCCCTTTGGTGTGGGAGCAGTGGCTGGACGTTTTGAATTTCGGAGCTGGGCTGTGGCTGTGCTGAGAAGGAACGTCCCCACTGTGCTGTGGCTAGGAAGCTCAGAGCGCCAGTGCTTGTGGGGCTGTGGAAGGGCTGCCTAGGGCAGGTGATGGCCAGCAAGAGCTTTCAGTGCTAGCCCCTTTGGTGTGGGAGCAGTGGCTGGACGTTTTGAATTTCGGAGCTGGGCTGTGGCTGTGCCGAGAAGGAACGTCCCCACTGTGCTGTGGCTAGGAAGCTCAGAGCGCCAGTGCTTGTGAGGCTGTGGAAGGGCTGCCTAGGGAAGGTGATGGCCAGCAAGAGCTTTCAGTGCTAGCCCCTTTGGTGTGGGAGCAGTGGCTGGACGTTTTGAATTTCGGAGCTGGGCTGTGGCTGTGCCGAGAAGGAACGTCCCCACTGTGCTGTGGCTAGGAAGCTCAGAGCGGCAGTGCTTGTGGGGCTGTGGAAGGGCTGCCTAGGGAAGGTGATGGCCAGCAAGAGCTTTCAGTGCTAGCCCCTTTGGTGTGGGAGCAGTGGCTGGACGTTTCGAATTTCGGAGCTGGGCTGTGGCTGTGCCGAGAAGGAACGTCCCCACTGTGCTGTGGCTAGGAAGCTCAGAGCGCCAGTGCTTGTGGGGCTGTGGAAGGGCTGCCTAGGGCAGGTGATGGCCAGCAAGAGCTTTCAGTGCTAGCCCCTTTGGTGTGGGAGCAGTGGCTGGACGTTTTGAATTTCGGAGCTGGGCTGTGGCTGTGCTGAGAAGGAACGTCCCCACTGTGCTGTGGCTAGGAAGCTCAGAGCGCCAGTGCTTGTGGGGCTGTGGAAGGGCTGCCTAGGGAAGGTGATGGCCAGCAAGAGCTTTCAGTGCTAGCCCCTTTGGTGTGGGAGCAGTGGCTGGACGTTTTGAATTTCGGAGCTGGGCTGTGGCTGTGCCGAGAAGGAACGTCCCCACTGTGCTGTGGCTAGGAAGCTCAGAGCGCCAGTGCTTGTGGGGCTGTGGAAGGGCTGCCTAGGGCAGGTGATGGCCAGCAAGAGCTTTCAGTGCTAGCCCCTTTGGTGTGGGAGCAGTGGCTGGACGTTTTGAATTTCGGAGCTGGGCTGTGGCTGTGCCGAGAAGGAACGTCCCCACTGTGCTGTGGCTAGGAAGCTCAGAGCGCCAGTGCTTGTGGGGCTGTGGAAGGGCTGCCTAGGGAAGGTGATGGCCAGCAAGAGCTTTCAGTGCTAGCCCCTTTGGTGTGGGAGCAGTGGATGGACGTTTTGAATTTCGGAGCTGGGCTGTGGCTGTGCTGAGAAGGAACGTCCCCACTGTGCTGTGGCTAGGAAGCTCAGAGCGCCAGTGCTTGTGGGGCTGTGGAAGGGCTGCCTAGGGAAGGTGATGGCCAGCAAGAGCTTTCAGTGCTAGCCCCTTTGGTGTGGGAGCAGTGGCTGGACGTTTCGAATTTCGGAGCTGGGCTGTGGCTGTGCCGAGAAGGAACGTCCCCACTGTGCTGTGGCTAGGAAGCTCAGAGCGCCAGTGCTTGTGGGGCTGTGGAAGGGCTGCCTAGGGAAGGTGATGGCCAGCAAGAGCTTTCAGTGCTAGCCCCTTTGGTGTGGGAGCAGTGGCTGGACGTTTTGAATTTCGGAGCTGGGCTGTGGCTGTGCCGAGAAGGAACGTCCCCACTGTGCTGTGGCTAGGAAGCTCAGAGCGCCAGTGCTTGTGGGGCTGTGGAAGGGCTGCCTAGGGAAGGTGAAGGCCAGCAAGAGCTTTCAGTGCTAGCCCCTTTGGTGTGGGAGCAGTGGCTGGACGTTTCGAATTTCGGAGCTGGGCTGTGGCTGTGCCGAGAAGGAACGTCCCCACTGTGCTGTGGCTAGGAAGCTCAGAGGGCCAGGGCTTGTGGGGCTGTGGAAGGGCTGCCTAGGGAAGGTGATGGCCAGCAAGAGCTTTCAGTGCTAGCCCCTTTGGTGTGGGAGCAGTGGCTGGACGTTTTGAATTTCGGAGCTGGGCTGTGGCTGTGCCGAGAAGGAACGTCCCCACTGTGCTGTGGCTAGGAAGCTCAGAGCGCCAGTGCTTGTGGGGCTGTGGAAGGGCTGCCTAGGGAAGGTGAAGGCCAGCAAGAGCTTTCAGTGCTAGCCCCTTTGGTGTGGGAGCAGTGGCTGGACGTTTTGAATTTCGGAGCTGGGCTGTGGCTGTGCCGAGAAGGAACGTCCCCACTGTGCTGTGGCTAGGAAGCTCAGAGCGCCAGTGCTTGTGGGGCTGTGGAAGGGCTGCCTAGGGCAGGTGATGGCCAGCAAGAGCTTTCAGTGCTAGCCCCTTTGGTGTGGGAGCAGTGGCTGGACGTTTTGAATTTCGGAGCTGGGCTGTGGCTGTGCCAAGAAGGAACGTCCCCACTGTGCTGTGGCTAGGAAGCTCAGAGCGCCAGTGCTTGTGGGGCTGTGGAAGGGCTGCCTAGGGCAGGTGATGGCCAGCAAGAGCTTTCAGTGCTAGCCCCTTTGGTGTGGGAGCAGTGGCTGGACGTTTCGAATTTCGGAGCTGGGCTGTGGCTGTGCTGAGAAGGAACGTCCCCACTGTGCTGTGGCTAGGAAGCTCAGAGCGCCAGTGCTTGTGGGGCTGTGGAAGGGCTGCCTAGGGAAGGTGATGGCCAGCAAGAGCTTTCAGTGCTAGCCCCTTTGGTGTGGGAGCAGTGGCTGGACGTTTTGAATTTCGGAGCTGGGCTGTGGCTGTGCCGAGAAGGAACGTCCCCACTGTGCTGTGGCTAGGAAGCTCAGAGCGCCAGTGCTTGTGGGGCTGTGGAAGGGCTGCCTAGGGCAGGTGATGGCCAGCAAGAGCTTTCAGTGCTAGCCCCTTTGGTGTGGGAGCAGTGGCTGGACGTTTTGAATTTCGGAGCTGGGCTGTGGCTGTGCCGAGAAGGAACGTCCGCACTGTGCTGTGGCTAGGAAGCTCAGAGCGCCAGTGCTTGTGGGGCTGTGGAAGGGCTGCCTAGGGAAGGTGATGGCCAGCAAGAGCTTTCAGTGCTAGCCCCTTTGGTGTGGGAGCAGTGGCTGGACGTTTCGAATTTCGGAGCTGGGCTGTGGCTGTGCCGAGAAGGAACGTCCCCACTGTGCTGTGGCTAGGAAGCTCAGAGCGCCAGTGCTTGTGGGGCTGTGGAAGGGCTGCCTAGGGCAGGTGATGGCCAGCAAGAGCTTTCAGTGCTAGCCCCTTTGGTGTGGGAGCAGTGGCTGGACGTTTTGAATTTCGGAGCTGGGCTGTGGCTGTGCTGAGAAGGAACGTCCCCACTGTGCTGTGGCTAGGAAGCTCAGAGCGCCAGTGCTTGTGGGGCTGTGGAAGGGCTGCCTAGGGAAGGTGATGGCCAGCAAGAGCTTTCAGTGCTAGCCCCTTTGGTGTGGGAGCAGTGGCTGGACGTTTTGAATTTGGGAGCTGGGCTGTGGCTGTGCCGAGAAGGAACGTCCCCACTGTGCTGTGGCTAGGAAGCTCAGAGCGCCAGTGCTTGTGGGGCTGTGGAAGGGCTGCCTAGGGCAGGTGATGGCCAGCAAGAGCTTTCAGTGCTAGCCCCTTTGGTGTGGGAGCAGTGGCTGGACGTTTTGAATTTCGGAGCTGGGCTGTGGCTGTGCCGAGAAGGAACGTCCCCACTGTGCTGTGGCTAGGAAGCTCAGAGCGCCAGTGCTTGTGGGGCTGTGGAAGGGCTGCCTAGGGCAGGTGATGGCCAGCAAGAGCTTTCAGTGCTAGCCCCTTTGGTGTGGGAGCAGTGGCTGGACGTTTTGAATTTCGGAGCTGGGCTGTGGCTGTGCCGAGAAGGAACGTCCCCACTGTGCTGTGGCTAGGAAGCTCAGAGCGCCAGTGCTTGTGAGGCTGTGGAAGGGCTGCCTAGGGAAGGTGATGGCCAGCAAGAGCTTTCAGTGCTAGCCCCTTTGGTGTGGGAGCAGTGGCTGGAGGTTTTGAATTTCGGAGCTGGGCTGTGGCTGTGCCGAGAAGGAACGTCCCCACTGTGCTGTGGCTAGGAAGCTCAGAGCGCCAGTGCTTGTGGGGCTGTGGAAGGGCTGCCTAGGGCAGGTGATGGCCAGCAAGAGCTTTCAGTGCTAGCCCCTTTGGTGTGGGAGCAGTGGCTGGACGTTTTGAATTTCGGAGCTGGGCTGTGGCTGTGCCGAGAAGGAACGTCCCCACTGTGCTGTGGCTAGGAAGCTCAGAGCGCCAGTGCTTGTGGGGCTGTGGAAGGGCTGCCTAGGGCAGGTGATGGCCAGCAAGAGCTTTCAGTGCTAGCCCCTTTGGTGTGGGAGCAGTGGCTGGACGTTTTGAATTTCGGAGCTGGGCTGTGGCTGTGCTGAGAAGGAACGTCCCCACTGTGCTGTGGCTAGGAAGCTCAGAGCGCCAGTGCTTGTGGGGCTGTGGAAGGGCTGCCTAGGGAAGGTGATGGCCAGCAAGAGCTTTCAGTGCTAGCCCCTTTGGTGTGGGAGCAGTGGCTGGACGTTTTGAATTTCGGAGCTGGGCTGTGGCTGTGCCGAGAAGGAACGTCCCCACTGTGCTGTGGCTAGGAAGCTCAGAGCGCCAGTGCTTGTGGGGCTGTGGAAGGGCTGCCTAGGGAAGGTGATGGCCAGCAAGAGCTTTCAGTGCTAGCCCCTTTGGTGTGGGAGCAGTGGCTGGACGTTTTGAATTTGGGAGCTGGGCTGTGGCTGTGCCGAGAAGGAACGTCCCCACTGTGCTGTGGCTAGGAAGCTCAGAGCGCCAGTGCTTGTGGGGCTGTGGAAGGGCTGCCTAGGGCAGGTGATGGCCAGCAAGAGCTTTCAGTGCTAGCCCCTTTGGTGTGGGAGCAGTGGCTGGACGTTTTGAATTTCGGAGCTGGGCTGTGGCTGTGCCGAGAAGGAACGTCCGCACTGTGCTGTGGCTAGGAAGCTCAGAGCGCCAGTGCTTGTGGGGCTGTGGAAGGGCTGCCTAGGGCAGGTGATGGCCAGCAAGAGCTTTCAGTGCTAGCCCCTTTGGTGTGGGAGCAGTGGCTGGACGTTTTGAATTTCGGAGCTGGGCTGTGGCTGTGCTGAGAAGGAACGTCCCCACTGTGCTGTGGCTAGGAAGCTCAGAGCGCCAGTGCTTGTGGGGCTGTGGAAGGGCTGCCTAGGGCAGGTGATGGCCAGCAAGAGCTTTCAGTGCTAGCCCCTTTGGTGTGGGAGCAGTGGCTGGACGTTTTGAATTTCGGAGCTGGGCTGTGGCTGTGCCGAGAAGGAACGTCCCCACTGTGCTGTGGCTAGGAAGCTCAGAGCGCCAGTGCTTGTGAGGCTGTGGAAGGGCTGCCTAGGGAAGGTGATGGCCAGCAAGAGCTTTCAGTGCTAGCCCCTTTGGTGTGGGAGCAGTGGCTGGACGTTTTGAATTTCGGAGCTGGGCTGTGGCTGTGCCGAGAAGGAACGTCCCCACTGTGCTGTGGCTAGGAAGCTCAGAGCGGCAGTGCTTGTGGGGCTGTGGAAGGGCTGCCTAGGGAAGGTGATGGCCAGCAAGAGCTTTCAGTGCTAGCCCCTTTGGTGTGGGAGCAGTGGCTGGACGTTTCGAATTTCGGAGCTGGGCTGTGGCTGTGCCGAGAAGGAACGTCCCCACTGTGCTGTGGCTAGGAAGCTCAGAGCGCCAGTGCTTGTGGGGCTGTGGAAGGGCTGCCTAGGGCAGGTGATGGCCAGCAAGAGCTTTCAGTGCTAGCCCCTTTGGTGTGGGAGCAGTGGCTGGACGTTTTGAATTTCGGAGCTGGGCTGTGGCTGTGCTGAGAAGGAACGTCCCCACTGTGCTGTGGCTAGGAAGCTCAGAGCGCCAGTGCTTGTGGGGCTGTGGAAGGGCTGCCTAGGGAAGGTGATGGCCAGCAAGAGCTTTCAGTGCTAGCCCCTTTGGTGTGGGAGCAGTGGCTGGACGTTTTGAATTTCGGAGCTGGGCTGTGGCTGTGCCGAGAAGGAACGTCCCCACTGTGCTGTGGCTAGGAAGCTCAGAGCGCCAGTGCTTGTGGGGCTGTGGAAGGGCTGCCTAGGGCAGGTGATGGCCAGCAAGAGCTTTCAGTGCTAGCCCCTTTGGTGTGGGAGCAGTGGCTGGACGTTTTGAATTTCGGAGCTGGGCTGTGGCTGTGCCGAGAAGGAACGTCCCCACTGTGCTGTGGCTAGGAAGCTCAGAGCGCCAGTGCTTGTGGGGCTGTGGAAGGGCTGCCTAGGGAAGGTGATGGCCAGCAAGAGCTTTCAGTGCTAGCCCCTTTGGTGTGGGAGCAGTGGATGGACGTTTTGAATTTCGGAGCTGGGCTGTGGCTGTGCTGAGAAGGAACGTCCCCACTGTGCTGTGGCTAGGAAGCTCAGAGCGCCAGTGCTTGTGGGGCTGTGGAAGGGCTGCCTAGGGAAGGTGATGGCCAGCAAGAGCTTTCAGTGCTAGCCCCTTTGGTGTGGGAGCAGTGGCTGGACGTTTCGAATTTCGGAGCTGGGCTGTGGCTGTGCCGAGAAGGAACGTCCCCACTGTGCTGTGGCTAGGAAGCTCAGAGCGCCAGTGCTTGTGGGGCTGTGGAAGGGCTGCCTAGGGAAGGTGATGGCCAGCAAGAGCTTTCAGTGCTAGCCCCTTTGGTGTGGGAGCAGTGGCTGGACGTTTTGAATTTCGGAGCTGGGCTGTGGCTGTGCCGAGAAGGAACGTCCCCACTGTGCTGTGGCTAGGAAGCTCAGAGCGCCAGTGCTTGTGGGGCTGTGGAAGGGCTGCCTAGGGAAGGTGAAGGCCAGCAAGAGCTTTCAGTGCTAGCCCCTTTGGTGTGGGAGCAGTGGCTGGACGTTTCGAATTTCGGAGCTGGGCTGTGGCTGTGCCGAGAAGGAACGTCCCCACTGTGCTGTGGCTAGGAAGCTCAGAGGGCCAGGGCTTGTGGGGCTGTGGAAGGGCTGCCTAGGGAAGGTGATGGCCAGCAAGAGCTTTCAGTGCTAGCCCCTTTGGTGTGGGAGCAGTGGCTGGACGTTTTGAATTTCGGAGATGGGCTGTGGCTGTGCCGAGAAGGAACGTCCCCACTGTGCTGTGGCTAGGAAGCTCAGAGCGCCAGTGCTTGTGGGGCTGTGGAAGGGCTGCCTAGGGAAGGTGAAGGCCAGCAAGAGCTTTCAGTGCTAGCCCCTTTGGTGTGGGAGCAGTGGCTGGACGTTTTGAATTTCGGAGCTGGGCTGTGGCTGTGCCGAGAAGGAACGTCCCCACTGTGCTGTGGCTAGGAAGCTCAGAGCGCCAGTGCTTGTGGGGCTGTGGAAGGGCTGCCTAGGGCAGGTGATGGCCAGCAAGAGCTTTCAGTGCTAGCCCCTTTGGTGTGGGAGCAGTGGCTGGACGTTTTGAATTTCGGAGCTGGGCTGTGGCTGTGCCAAGAAGGAACGTCCCCACTGTGCTGTGGCTAGGAAGCTCAGAGCGCCAGTGCTTGTGGGGCTGTGGAAGGGCTGCCTAGGGCAGGTGATGGCCAGCAAGAGCTTTCAGTGCTAGCCCCTTTGGTGTGGGAGCAGTGGCTGGACGTTTTGAATTTCGGAGCTGGGCTGTGGCTGTGCTGAGAAGGAACGTCCCCACTGTGCTGTGGCTAGGAAGCTCAGAGCGCCAGTGCTTGTGGGGCTGTGGAAGGGCTGCCTAGGGAAGGTGATGGCCAGCAAGAGCTTTCAGTGCTAGCCCCTTTGGTGTGGGAGCAGTGGCTGGACGTTTTGAATTTCGGAGCTGGGCTGTGGCTGTGCCGAGAAGGAACGTCCCCACTGTGCTGTGGCTAGGAAGCTCAGAGCGCCAGTGCTTGTGGGGCTGTGGAAGGGCTGCCTAGGGCAGGTGATGGCCAGCAAGAGCTTTCAGTGCTAGCCCCTTTGGTGTGGGAGCAGTGGCTGGACGTTTTGAATTTCGGAGCTGGGCTGTGGCTGTGCCGAGAAGGAACGTCCGCACTGTGCTGTGGCTAGGAAGCTCAGAGCGCCAGTGCTTGTGGGGCTGTGGAAGGGCTGCCTAGGGAAGGTGATGGCCAGCAAGAGCTTTCAGTGCTAGCCCCTTTGGTGTGGGAGCAGTGGCTGGACGTTTCGAATTTCGGAGCTGGGCTGTGGCTGTGCCGAGAAGGAACGTCCCCACTGTGCTGTGGCTAGGAAGCTCAGAGCGCCAGTGCTTGTGGGGCTGTGGAAGGGCTGCCTAGGGCAGGTGATGGCCAGCAAGAGCTTTCAGTGCTAGCCCCTTTGGTGTGGGAGCAGTGGCTGGACGTTTTGAATTTCGGAGCTGGGCTGTGGCTGTGCTGAGAAGGAACGTCCCCACTGTGCTGTGGCTAGGAAGCTCAGAGCGCCAGTGCTTGTGGGGCTGTGGAAGGGCTGCCTAGGGAAGGTGATGGCCAGCAAGAGCTTTCAGTGCTAGCCCCTTTGGTGTGGGAGCAGTGGCTGGACGTTTTGAATTTCGGAGCTGGGCTGTGGCTGTGCCGAGAAGGAACGTCCCCACTGTGCTGTGGCTAGGAAGCTCAGAGCGCCAGTGCTTGTGGGGCTGTGGAAGGGCTGCCTAGGGCAGGTGATGGCCAGCAAGAGCTTTCAGTGCTAGCCCCTTTGGTGTGGGAGCAGTGGCTGGACGTTTTGAATTTGGGAGCTGGGCTGTGGCTGTGCCGAGAAGGAACGTCCCCACTGTGCTGTGGCTAGGAAGCTCAGAGCGCCAGTGCTTGTGGGGCTGTGGAAGGGCTGCCTAGGGCAGGTGATGGCCAGCAAGAGCTTTCAGTGCTAGCCCCTTTGGTGTGGGAGCAGTGGATGGACGTTTTGAATTTCGGAGCTGGGCTGTGGCTGTGCTGAGAAGGAACGTCCCCACTGTGCTGTGGCTAGGAAGCTCAGAGCGCCAGTGCTTGTGGGGCTGTGGAAGGGCTGCCTAGGGAAGGTGATGGCCAGCAAGAGCTTTCAGTGCTAGCCCCTTTGGTGTGGGAGCAGTGGCTGGACGTTTCGAATTTCGGAGCTGGGCTGTGGCTGTGCCGAGAAGGAACGTCCCCACTGTGCTGTGGCTAGGAAGCTCAGAGCGCCAGTGCTTGTGGGGCTGTGGAAGGGCTGCCTAGGGAAGGTGATGGCCAGCAAGAGCTTTCAGTGCTAGCCCCTTTGGTGTGGGAGCAGTGGCTGGACGTTTTGAATTTCGGAGCTGGGCTGTGGCTGTGCCGAGAAGGAACGTCCCCACTGTGCTGTGGCTAGGAAGCTCAGAGCGCCAGTGCTTGTGGGGCTGTGGAAGGGCTGCCTAGGGAAGGTGAAGGCCAGCAAGAGCTTTCAGTGCTAGCCCCTTTGGTGTGGGAGCAGTGGCTGGACGTTTCGAATTTCGGAGCTGGGCTGTGGCTGTGCCGAGAAGGAACGTCCCCACTGTGCTGTGGCTAGGAAGCTCAGAGGGCCAGGGCTTGTGGGGCTGTGGAAGGGCTGCCTAGGGAAGGTGATGGCCAGCAAGAGCTTTCAGTGCTAGCCCCTTTGGTGTGGGAGCAGTGGCTGGACGTTTTGAATTTCGGAGCTGGGCTGTGGCTGTGCCGAGAAGGAACGTCCCCACTGTGCTGTGGCTAGGAAGCTCAGAGCGCCAGTGCTTGTGGGGCTGTGGAAGGGCTGCCTAGGGCAGGTGATGGCCAGCAAGAGCTTTCAGTGCTAGCCCCTTTGGTGTGGGAGCAGTGGCTGGACGTTTTGAATTTCGGAGCTGGGCTGTGGCTGTGCCAAGAAGGAACGTCCCCACTGTGCTGTGGCTAGGAAGCTCAGAGCGCCAGTGCTTGTGGGGCTGTGGAAGGGCTGCCTAGGGCAGGTGATGGCCAGCAAGAGCTTTCAGTGCTAGCCCCTTTGGTGTGGGAGCAGTGGCTGGACGTTTTGAATTTCGGAGCTGGGCTGTGGCTGTGCCGAGAAGGAACGTCCCCACTGTGCTGTGGCTAGGAAGCTCAGAGCGCCAGTGCTTGTGGGGCTGTGGAAGGGCTGCCTAGGGCAGGTGATGGCCAGCAAGAGCTTTCAGTGCTAGCCCCTTTGGTGTGGGAGCAGTGGCTGGACGTTTTGAATTTCGGAGCTGGGCTGTGGCTGTGCTGAGAAGGAACGTCCCCACTGTGCTGTGGCTAGGAAGCTCAGAGCGCCAGTGCTTGTGGGGCTGTGGAAGGGATGCCTAGGGAAGGTGATGGCCAGCAAGAGCTTTCAGTGCTAGCCCCTTTGGTGTGGGAGCAGTGGCTGGACGTTTTGAATTTCGGAGCTGGGCTGTGGCTGTGCCGAGAAGGAACGTCCCCACTGTGCTGTGGCTAGGAAGCTCAGAGCGCCAGTGCTTGTGGGGCTGTGGAAGGGCTGCCTAGGGCAGGTGATGGCCAGCAAGAGCTTTCAGTGCTAGCCCCTTTGGTGTGGGAGCAGTGGCTGGACGTTTTGAATTTGGGAGCTGGGCTGTGGCTGTGCTGAGAAGGAACGTCCCCACTGTGCTGTGGCTAGGAAGCTCAGAGCGCCAGTGCTTGTGGGGCTGTGGAAGGGCTGCCTAGGGCAGGTGATGGCCAGCAAGAGCTTTCAGTGCTAGCCCCTTTGGTGTGGGAGCAGTGGCTGGAGGTTTTGAATTTCGGAGCTGGGCTCTGGCTGTGCTGAGAAGGAACGTCCCCACTGTGCTGTGGCTAGGAAGCTCAGAGCGCCAGTGCTTGTGGGGCTGTGGAAGGGCTGCCTAGGGCAGGTGATGGCCAGCAAGAGCTTTCAGTGCTAGCCCCTTTGGTGTGGGAGCAGTGGCTGGACGTTTTGAATTTCGGAGCTGGGCTGTGGCTGTGCCGAGAAGGAACGTCCCCACTGTGCTGTGGCTAGGAAGCTCAGAGCGCCAGTGCTTGTGGGGCTGTGGAAGGGCTGCCTAGGGCAGGTGATGGCCAGCAAGAGCTTTCAGTGCTAGCCCCTTTGGTGTGGGAGCAGTGGCTGGACGTTTTGAATTTCGGAGCTGGGCTGTGGCTGTGCCGAGAAGGAACGTCCCCACTGTGCTGTGGCTAGGAAGCTCAGAGCGCCAGTGCTTGTGGGGCTGTGGAAGGGCTGCCTAGGGAAGGTGATGGCCAGCAAGAGCTTTCAGTGCTAGCCCCTTTGGTGTGGGAGCAGTGGCTGGACGTTTTGAATTTGGGAGCTGGGCTGTGGCTGTGCCGAGAAGGAACGTCCCCACTGTGCTGTGGCTAGGAAGCTCAGAGCGCCAGTGCTTGTGGGGCTGTGGAAGGGCTGCCTAGGGCAGGTGATGGCCAGCAAGAGCTTTCAGTGCTAGCCCCTTTGGTGTGGGAGCAGTGGCTGGACGTTTTGAATTTCGGAGCTGGGCTGTGGCTGTGCTGAGAAGGAACGTCCCCACTGTGCTGTGGCTAGGAAGCTCAGAGCGCCAGTGCTTGTGGGGCTGTGGAAGGGCTGCCTAGGGCAGGTGATGGCCAGCAAGAGCTTTCAGTGCTAGCCCCTTTGGTGTGGGAGCAGTGGCTGGACGTTTCGAATTTCGGAGCTGGGCTGTGGCTGTGCTGAGAAGGAACGTCCCCACTGTGCTGTGGCTAGGAAGCTCAGAGCGCCAGTGCTTGTGGGGCTGTGGAAGGGCTGCCTAGGGCAGGTGATGGCCAGCAAGAGCTTTCAGTGCTAGCCCCTTTGGTGTGGGAGCAGTGGCTGGACGTTTTGAATTTCGGAGCTGGGCTGTGGCTGTGCCGAGAAGGAACGTCCCCACTGTGCTGTGGCTAGGAAGCTCAGAGCGCCAGTGCTTGTGGGGCTGTGGAAGGGCTGCCTAGGGCAGGTGATGGCCAGCAAGAGCTTTCAGTGCTAGCCCCTTTGGTGTGGGAGCAGTGGCTGGACGTTTTGAATTTCGGAGTTGGGCTGTGGCTGTGCCGAGAAGGAACGTCCCCACTGTGCTGTGGCTAGGAAGCTCAGAGCGCCAGTGCTTGTGGGGCTGTGGAAGGGCTGCCTAGGGCAGGTGATGGCCAGCAAGAGCTTTCAGTGCTAGCCCCTTTGGTGTGGGAGCAGTGGGCTGGACGTTTTGAATTTCGGAGCTGGGCTGTGGCTGTGCCGAGAAGGAACGTCCCCACTGTGCTGTGGCTAGGAAGCTCAGAGCGCCAGTGCTTGTGGGGCTGTGGAAGGGCTGCCTAGGGAAGGTGATGGCCAGCAAGAGCTTTCAGTGCTAGCCCCTTTGGTGTGGGAGCAGTGGCTGGACGTTTTGAATTTCGGAGCTGGGCTGTGGCTGTGCCGAGAAGGAACGTCCCCACTGTGCTGTGGCTAGGAAGCTCAGAGCGCCAGTGCTTGTGGGGCTGTGGAAGGGCTGCCTAGGGCAGGTGATGGCCAGCAAGAGCTTTCAGTGCTAGCCCCTTTGGTGTGGGAGCAGTGGCTGGACGTTTTGAATTTCGGAGCTGGGCTGTGGCTGTGCCGAGAAGGAACGTCCCCACTGTGCTGTGGCTAGGAAGCTCAGAGCGCCAGTGCTTGTGGGGCTGTGGAAGGGCTGCCTAGGGAAGGTGATGGCCAGCAAGAGCTTTCAGTGCTAGCCCCTTTGGTGTGGGAGCAGTGGCTGGACGTTTTGAATTTCGGAGCTGGGCTGTGGCTGTGCTGAGAAGGAACGTCCCCACTGTGCTGTGGCTAGGAAGCTCAGAGCGCCAGTGCTTGTGGGGCTGTGGAAGGGCTGCCTAGGGCAGGTGATGGCCAGCAAGAGCTTTCAGTGCTAGCCCCTTTGGTGTGGGAGCAGTGGCTGGACGTTTCGAATTTCGGAGCTGGGCTGTGGCTGTGCCGAGAAGGAACGTCCCCACTGTGCTGTGGCTAGGAAGCTCAGAGCGCCAGTGCTTGTGGGGCTGTGGAAGGGCTGCCTAGGGCAGGTGATGGCCAGCAAGAGCTTTCAGTGCTAGCCCCTTTGGTGTGGGAGCAGTGGCTGGACGTTTTGAATTTCGGAGCTGGGCTGTGGCTGTGCCGAGAAGGAACGTCCCCACTGTGCTGTGGCTAGGAAGCTCAGAGCGCCAGTGCTTGTGGGGCTGTGGAAGGGCTGCCTAGGGAAGGTGATGGCCAGCAAGAGCTTTCAGTGCTAGCCCCTTTGGTGTGGGAGCAGTGGCTGGACGTTTTGAATTTCGGAGCTGGGCTGTGGCTGTGCCGAGAAGGAACGTCCCCACTGTGCTGTGGCTAGGAAGCTCAGAGCGCCAGTGCTTGTGGGGCTGTGGAAGGGCTGCCTAGGGCAGGTGATGGCCAGCAAGAGCTTTCAGTGCTAGCCCCTTTGGTGTGGGAGCAGTGGCTGGACGTTTCGAATTTCAGAGCTGGGCTCTGGCTGTGCCGAGAAGGAACGTCCCCACTGTGCTGTGGCTAGGAAGCTCAGAGCGCCAGTGCTTGTGGGGCTGTGGAAGGGCTGCCTAGGGCAGGTGATGGCCAGCAAGAGCTTTCAGTGCTAGCCCCTTTGGTGTGGGAGCAGTGGCTGGACGTTTTGAATTTCGGAGCTGGGCTGTGGCTGTGCCGAGAAGGAACGTCCCCACTGTGCTGTGGCTAGGAAGCTCAGAGCGCCAGTGCTTGTGGGGCTGTGGAAGGGCTGCCTAGGGCAGGTGATGGCCAGCAAGAGCTTTCAGTGCTAGCCCCTTTGGTGTGGGAGCAGTGGCTGGACGTTTTGAATTTCGGAGTTGGGCTGTGGCTGTGCCGAGAAGGAACGTCCCCACTGTGCTGTGGCTAGGAAGCTCAGAGCGCCAGTGCTTGTGGGGCTGTGGAAGGGCTGCCTAGGGCAGGTGATGGCCAGCAAGAGCTTTCAGTGCTAGCCCCTTTGGTGTGGGAGCAGTGGGTGGACGTTTTGAATTTCGGAGCTGGGCTGTGGCTGTGCCGAGAAGGAACGTCCCCACTGTGCTGTGGCTAGGAAGCTCAGAGCGCCAGTGCTTGTGGGGCTGTGGAAGGGCTGCCTAGGGAAGGTGATGGCCAGCAAGAGCTTTCAGTGCTAGCCCCTTTGGTGTGGGAGCAGTGGCTGGACGTTTTGAATTTCGGAGCTGGGCTGTGGCTGTGCCGAGAAGGAACGTCCCCACTGTGCTGTGGCTAGGAAGCTCAGAGCGCCAGTGCTTGTGGGGCTGTGGAAGGGCTGCCTAGGGCAGGTGATGGCCAGCAAGAGCTTTCAGTGCTAGCCCCTTTGGTGTGGGAGCAGTGGCTGGACGTTTTGAATTTCGGAGCTGGGCTGTGGCTGTGCCGAGAAGGAACGTCCCCACTGTGCTGTGGCTAGGAAGCTCAGAGCGCCAGTGCTTGTGGGGCTGTGGAAGGGCTGCCTAGGGAAGGTGATGGCCAGCAAGAGCTTTCAGTGCTAGCCCCTTTGGTGTGGGAGCAGTGGCTGGACGTTTTGAATTTCGGAGCTGGGCTGTGGCTGTGCTGAGAAGGAACGTCCCCACTGTGCTGTGGCTAGGAAGCTCAGAGCGCCAGTGCTTGTGGGGCTGTGGAAGGGCTGCCTAGGGCAGGTGCTGGCCAGCAAGAGCTTTCAGTGCTAGCCCCTTTGGTGTGGGAGCAGTGGCTGGACGTTTCGAATTTCGGAGCTGGGCTGTGGCTGTGCCGAGAAGGAACGTCCCCACTGTGCTGTGGCTAGGAAGCTCAGAGCGCCAGTGCTTGTGGGGCTGTGGAAGGGCTGCCTAGGGCAGGTGATGGCCAGCAAGAGCTTTCAGTGCTAGCCCCTTTGGTGTGGGAGCAGTGGCTGGACGTTTTGAATTTCGGAGCTGGGCTGTGGCTGTGCCGAGAAGGAACGTCCCCACTGTGCTGTGGCTAGGAAGCTCAGAGCGCCAGTGCTTGTGGGGCTGTGGAAGGGCTGCCTAGGGAAGGTGATGGCCAGCAAGAGCTTTCAGTGCTAGCCCCTTTGGTGTGGGAGCAGTGGCTGGACGTTTTGAATTTGGGAGCTGGGCTGTGGCTGTGCCGAGAAGGAACGTCCCCACTGTGCTGTGGCTAGGAAGCTCAGAGCGCCAGTGCTTGTGGGGCTGTGGAAGGGCTGCCTAGGGCAGGTGATGGCCAGCAAGAGCTTTCAGTGCTAGCCCCTTTGGTGTGGGAGCAGTGGCTGGACGTTTCGAATTTCAGAGCTGGGCTCTGGCTGTGCCGAGAAGGAACGTCCCCACTGTGCTGTGGCTAGGAAGCTCAGAGCGGCAGTGCTTGTGGGGCTGTGGAAGGGCTGCCTAGGGCAGGTGATGGCCAGCAAGAGCTTTCAGTGCTAGCCCCTTTGGTGTGGGAGCAGTGGCTGGACGTTTTGAATTTCGGAGCTGGGCTGTGGCTGTGCCGAGAAGGAACGTCCCCACTGTGCTGTGGCTAGGAAGCTCAGAGCGCCAGTGCTTGTGGGGCTGTGGAAGGGCTGCCTAGGGCAGGTGATGGCCAGCAAGAGCTTTCAGTGCTAGCCCCTTTGGTGTGGGAGCAGTGGCTGGACGTTTTGAATTTCGGAGCTGGGCTGTGGCTGTGCCGAGAAGGATCGTCCCCACTGTGCTGTGGCTAGGAAGCTCAGAGCGCCAGTGCTTGTGGGGCTGTGGAAGGGCTGCCTAGGGCAGGTGATGGCCAGCAAGAGCTTTCAGTGCTAGCCCCTTTGGTGTGGGAGCAGTGGCTGGACGTTTTGAATTTCGGAGCTGGGCTGTGGCTGTGCCGAGAAGGAACGTCCCCACTGTGCTGTGGCTAGGAAGCTCAGAGCGCCAGTGCTTGTGGGGCTGTGGAAGGGCTGCCTAGGGCAGGTGATGGCCAGCAAGAGCTTTCAGTGCTAGCCCCTTTGGTGTGGGAGCAGTGGCTGGACGTTTTGAATTTCGGAGCTGGGCTGTGGCTGTGCCGAGAAGGAACGTCCCCACTGTGCTGTGGCTAGGAAGCTCAGAGCGCCAGTGCTTGTGGGGCTGTGGAAGGGCTGCCTAGGGCAGGTGATGGCCAGCAAGAGCTTTCAGTGCTAGCCCCTTTGGTGTGGGAGCAGTGGCTGGACGTTTTGAATTTCGGAGCTGGGCTGTGGCTGTGCCGAGAAGGAACGTCCCCACTGTGCTGTGGCTAGGAAGCTCAGAGCGCCAGTGCTTGTGGGGCTGTGGAAGGGCTGCCTAGGGCAGGTGATGGCCAGCAAGAGCTTTCAGTGCTAGCCCCTTTGGTGTGGGAGCAGTGGCTGGACGTTTTGAATTTCGGAGCTGGGCTGTGGCTGTGCTGAGAAGGAACGTCCCCACTGTGCTGTGGCTAGGAAGCTCAGAGCGCCAGTGCTTGTGGGGCTGTGGAAGGGCTGCCTAGGGCAGGTGATGGCCAGCAAGAGCTTTCAGTGCTAGCCCCTTTGGTGTGGGAGCAGTGGCTGGACGTTTCGAATTTCGGAGCTGGGCTGTGGCTGTGCTGAGAAGGAACGTCCCCACTGTGCTGTGGCTAGGAAGCTCAGAGCGCCAGTGCTTGTGGGGCTGTGGAAGGGCTGCCTAGGGCAGGTGATGGCCAGCAAGAGCTTTCAGTGCTAGCCCCTTTGGTGTGGGAGCAGTGGCTGGACGTTTTGAATTTCGGAGCTGGGCTGTGGCTGTGCCGAGAAGGAACGTCCCCACTGTGCTGTGGCTAGGAAGCTCAGAGCGCCAGTGCTTGTGGGGCTGTGGAAGGGCTGCCTAGGGCAGGTGATGGCCAGCAAGAGCTTTCAGTGCTAGCCCCTTTGGTGTGGGAGCAGTGGCTGGACGTTTTGAATTTCGGAGTTGGGCTGTGGCTGTGCCGAGAAGGAACGTCCCCACTGTGCTGTGGCTAGGAAGCTCAGAGCGCCAGTGCTTGTGGGGCTGTGGAAGGGCTGCCTAGGGCAGGTGATGGCCAGCAAGAGCTTTCAGTGCTAGCCCCTTTGGTGTGGGAGCAGTGGGTGGACGTTTTGAATTTCGGAGCTGGGCTGTGGCTGTGCCGAGAAGGAACGTCCCCACTGTGCTGTGGCTAGGAAGCTCAGAGCGCCAGTGCTTGTGGGGCTGTGGAAGGGCTGCCTAGGGAAGGTGATGGCCAGCAAGAGCTTTCAGTGCTAGCCCCTTTGGTGTGGGAGCAGTGGCTGGACGTTTTGAATTTCGGAGCTGGGCTGTGGCTGTGCCGAGAAGGAACGTCCCCACTGTGCTGTGGCTAGGAAGCTCAGAGCGCCAGTGCTTGTGGGGCTGTGGAAGGGCTGCCTAGGGCAGGTGATGGCCAGCAAGAGCTTTCAGTGCTAGCCCCTTTGGTGTGGGAGCAGTGGCTGGACGTTTTGAATTTCGGAGCTGGGCTGTGGCTGTGCCGAGAAGGAACGTCCCCCACTGTGCTGTGGCTAGGAAGCTCAGAGCGCCAGTGCTTGTGGGGCTGTGGAAGGGCTGCCTAGGGCAGGTGATGGCCAGCAAGAGCTTTCAGTGCTAGCCCCTTTGGTGTGGGAGCAGTGGCTGGACGTTTTGAATTTCGGAGCTGGGCTGTGGCTGTGCTGAGAAGGAACGTCCCCACTGTGCTGTGGCTAGGAAGCTCAGAGCGCCAGTGCTTGTGGGGCTGTGGAAGGGCTGCCTAGGGCAGGTGCTGGCCAGCAAGAGCTTTCAGTGCTAGCCCCTTTGGTGTGGGAGCAGTGGCTGGACGTTTCGAATTTCGGAGCTGGGCTGTGGCTGTGCCGAGAAGGAACGTCCCCACTGTGCTGTGGCTAGGAAGCTCAGAGCGCCAGTGCTTGTGGGGCTGTGGAAGGGCTGCCTAGGGCAGGTGATGGCCAGCAAGAGCTTTCAGTGCTAGCCCCTTTGGTGTGGGAGCAGTGGCTGGACGTTTTGAATTTCGGAGCTGGGCTGTGGCTGTGCCGAGAAGGAACGTCCCCACTGTGCTGTGGCTAGGAAGCTCAGAGCACCAGTGCTTGTGGGGCTGTGGAAGGGCTGCCTAGGGAAGGTGATGGCCAGCAAGAGCTTTCAGTGCTAGCCCCTTTGGTGTGGGAGCAGTGGGTGGACGTTTTGAATTTCGGAGCTGGGCTGTGGCTGTGCCGAGAAGGAACGTCCCCACTGTGCTGTGGCTAGGAAGCTCAGAGCGCCAGTGCTTGTGGGGCTGTGGAAGGGCTGCCTAGGGCAGGTGATGGCCAGCAAGAGCTTTCAGTGCTAGCCCCTTTGGTGTGGGAGCAGTGGCTGGACGTTTCGAATTTCAGAGCTGGGCTCTGGCTGTGCCGAGAAGGAACGTCCCCACTGTGCTGTGGCTAGGAAGCTCAGAGCGGCAGTGCTTGTGGGGCTGTGGAAGGGCTGCCTAGGGCAGGTGATGGCCAGCAAGAGCTTTCAGTGCTAGCCCCTTTGGTGTGGGAGCAGTGGCTGGACGTTTTGAATTTCGGAGCTGGGCTGTGGCTGTGCCGAGAAGGAACGTCCCCACTGTGCTGTGGCTAGGAAGCTCAGAGCGCCAGTGCTTGTGGGGCTGTGGAAGGGCTGCCTAGGGCAGGTGATGGCCAGCAAGAGCTTTCAGTGCTAGCCCCTTTGGTGTGGGAGCAGTGGCTGGACGTTTTGAATTTCGGAGTTGGGCTGTGGCTGTGCCGAGAAGGAACGTCCCCACTGTGCTGTGGCTAGGAAGCTCAGAGCGCCAGTGCTTGTGGGGCTGTGGAAGGGCTGCCTAGGGCAGGTGATGGCCAGCAAGAGCTTTCAGTGCTAGCCCCTTTGGTGTGGGAGCAGTGGGTGGACGTTTTGAATTTCGGAGCTGGGCTGTGGCTGTGCCGAGAAGGAACGTCCCCACTGTGCTGTGGCTAGGAAGCTCAGAGCGCCAGTGCTTGTGGGGCTGTGGAAGGGCTGCCTAGGGAAGGTGATGGCCAGCAAGAGCTTTCAGTGCTAGCCCCTTTGGTGTGGGAGCAGTGGCTGGACGTTTTGAATTCGGGAAGCTGGGCTGTGGCTGTGCCGAGAAGGAACGTCCCCACTGTGCTGTGGCTAGGAAGCTCAGAGCGCCAGTGCTTGTGGGGCTGTGGAAGGGCTGCCTAGGGCAGGTGATGGCCAGCAAGAGCTTTCAGTGCTAGCCCCTTTGGTGTGGGAGCAGTGGCTGGACGTTTTGAATTTCGGAGCTGGGCTGTGGCTGTGCCGAGAAGGAACGTCCCCACTGTGCTGTGGCTAGGAAGCTCAGAGCGCCAGTGCTTGTGGGGCTGTGGAAGGGCTGCCTAGGGAAGGTGATGGCCAGCAAGAGCTTTCAGTGCTAGCCCCTTTGGTGTGGGAGCAGTGGCTGGACGTTTTGAATTTCGGAGCTGGGCTGTGGCTGTGCTGAGAAGGAACGTCCCCACTGTGCTGTGGCTAGGAAGCTCAGAGCGCCAGTGCTTGTGGGGCTGTGGAAGGGCTGCCTAGGGCAGGTGCTGGCCAGCAAGAGCTTTCAGTGCTAGCCCCTTTGGTGTGGGAGCAGTGGCTGGACGTTTCGAATTTCGGAGCTGGGCTGTGGCTGTGCCGAGAAGGAACGTCCCCACTGTGCTGTGGCTAGGAAGCTCAGAGCGCCAGTGCTTGTGGGGCTGTGGAAGGGCTGCCTAGGGCAGGTGATGGCCAGCAAGAGCTTTCAGTGCTAGCCCTTTGGTGTGGGAGCAGTGGCTGGACGTTTTGAATTTCGGAGCTGGGCTGTGGCTGTGCCGAGAAGGAACGTCCCCACTGTGCTGTGGCTAGGAAGCTCAGAGCGCCAGTGCTTGTGGGGCTGTGGAAGGGCTGCCTAGGGAAGGTGATGGCCAGCAAGAGCTTTCAGTGCTAGCCCCTTTGGTGTGGGAGCAGTGGCTGGACGTTTTGAATTTCGGAGCTGGGCTGTGGCTGTGCCGAGAAGGAACGTCCCCACTGTGCTGTGGCTAGGAAGCTCAGAGCGCCAGTGCTTGTGGGGCTGTGGAAGGGCTGCCTAGGGCAGGTGATGGCCAGCAAGAGCTTTCAGTGCTAGCCCCTTTGGTGTGGGAGCAGTGGCTGGACGTTTCGAATTTCAGAGCTGGGCTCTGGCTGTGCCGAGAAGGAACGTCCCCACTGTGCTGTGGCTAGGAAGCTCAGAGCGGCAGTGCTTGTGGGGCTGTGGAAGGGCTGCCTAGGGCAGGTGATGGCCAGCAAGAGCTTTCAGTGCTAGCCCCTTTGGTGTGGGAGCAGTGGCTGGACGTTTTGAATTTCGGAGCTGGGCTGTGGCTGTGCCGAGAAGGAACGTCCCCACTGTGCTGTGGCTAGGAAGCTCAGAGCGCCAGTGCTTGTGGGGCTGTGGAAGGGCTGCCTAGGGCAGGTGATGGCCAGCAAGAGCTTTCAGTGCTAGCCCCTTTGGTGTGGGAGCAGTGGCTGGACGTTTTGAATTTCGGAGCTGGGCTGTGGCTGTGCCGAGAAGGATCGTCCCCACTGTGCTGTGGCTAGGAAGCTCAGAGCGCCAGTGCTTGTGGGGCTGTGGAAGGGCTGCCTAGGGCAGGTGATGGCCAGCAAGAGCTTTCAGTGCTAGCCCCTTTGGTGTGGGAGCAGTGGCTGGACGTTTTGAATTTCGGAGCTGGGCTGTGGCTGTGCCGAGAAGGAACGTCCCCACTGTGCTGTGGCTAGGAAGCTCAGAGCGCCAGTGCTTGTGGGGCTGTGGAAGGGCTGCCTAGGGCAGGTGATGGCCAGCAAGAGCTTTCAGTGCTAGCCCCTTTGGTGTGGGAGCAGTGGCTGGACGTTTTGAATTTGGGAGCTGGGCTGTGGCTGTGCCGAGAAGGAACGTCCCCACTGTGCTGTGGCTAGGAAGCTCAGAGCGCCAGTGCTTGTGGGGCTGTGGAAGGGCTGCCTAGGGCAGGTGATGGCCAGCAAGAGCTTTCAGTGCTAGCCCCTTTGGTGTGGGAGCAGTGGCTGGACGTTTTGAATTTCGGAGCTGGGCTGTGGCTGTGCCGAGAAGGAACGTCCCCACTGTGCTGTGGCTAGGAAGCTCAGAGCGCCAGTGCTTGTGGGGCTGTGGAAGGGCTGCCTAGGGCAGGTGATGGCCAGCAAGAGCTTTCAGTGCTAGCCCCTTTGGTGTGGGAGCAGTGGCTGGACGTTTTGAATTTCGGAGCTGGGCTGTGGCTGTGCCGAGAAGGAACGTCCCCACTGTGCTGTGGCTAGGAAGCTCAGAGCGCCAGTGCTTGTGGGGCTGTGGAAGGGCTGCCTAGGGAAGGTGATGGCCAGCAAGAGCTTTCAGTGCTAGCCCCTTTGGTGTGGGAGCAGTGGCTGAATTTGGGAGCTGGGCTGTGGCTGTGCTGAGAAGGAACGTCCCCACTGTGCTGTGGCTAGGAAGCTCAGAGTGCCAGTGCTTGTGGGGCTGTGGAAGGGCTGCCTAGGGCAGGTGATGGCCAGCAAGAGCTTTCAGTGCTAGCCCCTTTGGTGTGGGAGCAGTGGCTGGACGTTTTGAATTTCGGAGCTGGGCTGTGGCTGTGCCGAGAAGGATCGTCCCCACTGTGCTGTGGCTAGGAAGCTCAGAGCGCCAGTGCTTGTGGGGCTGTGGAAGGGCTGCCTAGGGCAGGTGATGGCCAGCAAGAGCTTTCAGTGCTAGCCCCTTTGGTGTGGGAGCAGTGGCTGGACGTTTTGAATTTCGGAGCTGGGCTGTGGCTGTGCCGAGAAGGAACGTCCCCACTGTGCTGTGGCTAGGAAGCTCAGAGCGCCAGTGCTTGTGGGGCTGTGGAAGGGCTGCCTAGGGCAGGTGATGGCCAGCAAGAGCTTTCAGTGCTAGCCCCTTTGGTGTGGGAGCAGTGGCTGGACGTTTTGAATTTCGGAGCTGGGCTGTGGCTGTGCCGAGAAGGAACGTCCCCACTGTGCTGTGGCTAGGAAGCTCAGAGCGCCAGTGCTTGTGGGGCTGTGGAAGGGCTGCCTAGGGCAGGTGATGGCCAGCAAGAGCTTTCAGTGCTAGCCCCTTTGGTGTGGGAGCAGTGGCTGGACGTTTTGAATTTCAGAGCTGGGCTGTGGCTGTGCCAAGAAGGAACGTCCCCACTGTGCTGTGGCTAGGAAGCTCAGAGCGCCAGTGCTTGTGGGGCTGTGGAAGGGCTGCCTAGGGCAGGTGATGGCCAGCAAGAGCTTTCAGTGCTAGCCCCTTTGGTGTGGGAGCAGTGGCTGGACGTTTTGAATTTCGGAGCTGGGCTGTGGCTGTGCCGAGAAGGAACGTCCCCACTGTGCTGTGGCTAGGAAGCTCAGAGCGCCAGTGCTTGTGGGGCTGTGGAAGGGCTGCCTAGGGAAGGTGATGGCCAGCAAGAGCTTTCAGTGCTAGCCCCTTTGGTGTGGGAGCAGTGGCTGGACGTTTTGAATTTCGGAGCTGGGCTGTGGCTGTGCCGAGAAGGAACGTCCCCACTGTGCTGTGGCTAGGAAGCTCAGAGCGCCAGTGCTTGTGGGGCTGCGGAAGGGCTGCCTAGGGCAGGTGATGGCCAGCAAGAGCTTTCAGTGCTAGCCCCTTTGGTGTGGGAGCAGTGGCTGGACGTTTTGAATTTCGGAGCTGGGCTGTGGCTGTGCCGAGAAGGAACGTCCCCACTGTGCTGTGGCTAGGAAGCTCAGAGCGCCAGTGCTTGTGGGGCTGTGGAAGGGCTGCCTAGGGCAGGTGATGGCCAGCAAGAGCTTTCAGTGCTAGCCCCTTTGGTGTGGGAGCAGTGGCTGGACGTTTCGAATTTCAGAGCTGGGCTGTGGCTGTGCCGAGAAGGAACGTCCCCACTGTGCTGTGGCTAGGAAGCTCAGAGCGCCAGTGCTTGTGGGGCTGTGGAAGGGCTGCCTAGGGCAGGTGATGGCCAGCAAGAGCTTTCAGTGCTAGCCCCTTTGGTGTGGGAGCAGTGGCTGGACGTTTTGAATTTCGGAGCTGGGCTGTGGCTGTGCCGAGAAGGAACGTCCCCACTGTGCTGTGGCTAGGAAGCTCAGAGCGCCAGTGCTTGTGGGGCTGTGGAAGGGCTGCCTAGGGCAGGTGATGGCCAGCAAGAGCTTTCAGTGCTAGCCCCTTTGGTGTGGGAGCAGTGGCTGGACGTTTCGAATTTCGGAGCTGGGCTGTGGCTGTGCCGAGAAGGAACGTCCCCACTGTGCTGTGGCTAGGAAGCTCAGAGCGCCAGTGCTTGTGGGGCTGTGGAAGGGCTGCCTAGGGCAGGTGATGGCCAGCAAGAGCTTTCAGTGCTAGCCCCTTTGGTGTGGGAGCAGTGGCTGGACGTTTTGAATTTCGGAGCTGGGCTGTGGCTGTGCCGAGAAGGAACGTCCCCACTGTGCTGTGGCTAGGAAGCTCAGAGCGCCAGTGCTTGTGGGGCTGTGGAAGGGCTGCCTAGGGCAGGTGATGGCCAGCAAGAGCTTTCAGTGCTAGCCCCTTTGGTGTGGGACCAGTGGCTGGACGTTTTGAATTTGGGAGCTGGGCTGTGGCTGTGCCGAGAAGGAACGTCCCCACTGTGCTGTGGCTAGGAAGCTCAGAGCGCCAGTGCTTGTGGGGCTGTGGAAGGGCTGCCTAGGGCAGGTGATGGCCAGCAAGAGCTTTCAGTGCTAGCCCCTTTGGTGTGGGAGCAGTGGCTGGACGTTTTGAATTTCGGAGCTGGGCTGTGGCTGTGCCGAGAAGGAACGTCCCCACTGTGCTGTGGCTAGGAAGCTCAGAGCGCCAGTGCTTGTGGGGCTGTGGAAGGGCTGCCTAGGGAAGGTGATGGCCAGCAAGAGCTTTCAGTGCTAGCCCCTTTGGTGTGGGAGCAGTGGCTGGACGTTTTGAATTTCGGAGCTGGGCTGTGGCTGTGCCGAGAAGGAACGTCCCCACTGTGCTGTGGCTAGGAAGCTCAGAGCGCCAGTGCTTGTGGGGCTGTGGAAGGGCTGCCTAGGGCAGGTGATGGCCAGCAAGAGCTTTCAGTGCTAGCCCCTTTGGTGTGGGAGCAGTGGCTGGACGTTTTGAATTTCGGAGCTGGGCTGTGGCTGTGCCGAGAAGGAACGTCCCCACTGTGCTGTGGCTAGGAAGCTCAGAGCGCCAGTGCTTGTGGGGCTGTGGAAGGGCTGCCTAGGGCAGGTGATGGCCAGCAAGAGCTTTCAGTGCTAGCCCCTTTGGTGTGGGAGCAGTGGCTGGACGTTTTGAATTTCGGAGCTGGGCTGTGGCTGTGCCGAGAAGGAACGTCCCCACTGTGCTGTGGCTAGGAAGCTCAGAGCGCCAGTGCTTGTGGGGCTGTGGAAGGGCTGCCTAGGGCAGGTGATGGCCAGCAAGAGCTTTCAGTGCTAGCCCCTTTGGTGTGGGAGCAGTGGCTGGACGTTTTGAATTTCGGAGCTGGGCTGTGGCTGTGCCGAGAAGGAACGTCCCCACTGTGCTGTGGCTAGGAAGCTCAGAGCGCCAGTGCTTGTGGGGCTGTGGAAGGGCTGCCTAGGGCAGGTGATGGCCAGCAAGAGCTTTCAGTGCTAGCCCCTTTGGTGTGGGAGCAGTGGCTGGACGTTTTGAATTTCGGAGCTGGGCTGTGGCTGTGCCGAGAAGGAACGTCCCCACTGTGCTGTGGCTAGGAAGCTCAGAGCGCCAGTGCTTGTGGGGCTGTGGAAGGGCTGCCTAGGGCAGGTGATGGCCAGCAAGAGCTTTCAGTGCTAGCCCCTTTGGTGTGGGAGCAGTGGCTGGACGTTTTGAATTTGGGAGCTGGGCTGTGGCTGTGCCGAGAAGGAACGTCCCCACTGTGCTGTGGCTAGGAAGCTCAGAGCGCCAGTGCTTGTGGGGCTGTGGAAGGGCTGCCTAGGGCAGGTGATGGCCAGCAAGAGCTTTCAGTGCTAGCCCCTTTGGTGTGGGAGCAGTGGCTGGACGTTTTGAATTTCGGATCTGGGCTGTGGCTGTGCCGAGAAGGAACGTCCCCACTGTGCTGTGGCTAGGAAGCTCAGAGCGCCAGTGCTTGTGGGGCTGTGGAAGGGCTGCCTAGGGCAGGTGATGGCCAGCAAGAGCTTTCAGTGCTAGCCCCTTTGGTGTGGGAGCAGTGGCTGGACGTTTTGAATTTCGGAGCTGGGCTGTGGCTGTGCCGAGAAGGAACGTCCCCACTGTGCTGTGGCTAGGAAGCTCAGAGCGCCAGTGCTTGTGGGGCTGTGGAAGGGCTGCCTAGGGCAGGTGATGGCCAGCAAGAGCTTTCAGTGCTAGCCCCTTTGGTGTGGGAGCAGTGGCTGGACGTTTTGAATTTCGGAGCTGGGCTGTGGCTGTGCCGAGAAGGAACGTCCCCACTGTGCTGTGGCTAGGAAGCTCAGAGCGCCAGTGCTTGTGGGGCTGTGGAAGGGCTGCCTAGGGCAGGTGATGGCCAGCAAGAGCTTTCAGTGCTAGCCCCTTTAGTGTGGGAGCAGTGGCTGGACGTTTTGAATTTGGGAGCTGGGCTGTGGCTGTGCCGAGAAGGAACGTCCCCACTGTGCTGTGGCTAGGAAGCTCAGAGCGCCAGTGCTTGTGGGGCTGTGGAAGGGCTGCCTAGGGCAGGTGATGGCCAGCAAGAGCTTTCAGTGCTAGCCCCTTTGGTGTGGGAGCAGTGGCTGGACGTTTTGAATTTCGGAGCTGGGCTGTGGCTGTGCCGAGAAGGAACGTCCCCACTGTGCTGTGGCTAGGAAGCTCAGAGCGCCAGTGCTTGTGGGGCTGTGGAAGGGCTGCCTAGGGAAGGTGATGGCCAGCAAGAGCTTTCAGTGCTAGCCCCTTTGGTGTGGGAGCAGTGGCTGGACGTTTTGAATTTCGGAGCTGGGCTGTGGCTGTGCCGAGAAGGAACATCCCCACTGTGCTGTGGCTAGGAAGCTCAGAGCGCCAGTGCTTGTGGGGCTGTGGAAGGGCTGCCTAGGGCAGGTGATGGCCAGCAAGAGCTTTCAGTGCTAGCCCCTTTGGTGTGGGAGCAGTGGCTGGACGTTTTGAATTTCGGAGCTGGGCTGTGGCTGTGCCGAGAAGGAACGTCCCCACTGTGCTGTGGCTAGGAAGCTCAGAGCGCCAGTGCTTGTGGGGCTGTGGAAGGGCTGCCTAGGGCAGGTGATGGCCAGCAAGAGCTTTCAGTGCTAGCCCCTTTGGTGTGGGAGCAGTGGCTGGACGTTTTGAATTTCGGAGCTGGGCTGTGGCTGTGCCGAGAAGGAACGTCCCCACTGTGCTGTGGCTAGGAAGCTCAGAGCGCCAGTGCTTGTGGGGCTGTGGAAGGGCTGCCTAGGGCAGGTGATGGCCAGCAAGAGCTTTCAGTGCTAGCCCCTTTGGTGTGGGAGCAGTGGCTGGACGTTTTGAATTTCGGAGCTGGGCTGTGGCTGTGCCGAGAAGGAACGTCCCCACTGTGCTGTGGCTAGGAAGCTCAGAGCGCCAGTGCTTGTGGGGCTGTGGAAGGGCTGCCTAGGGCAGGTGATGGCCAGCAAGAGCTTTCAGTGCTAGCCCCTTTGGTGTGGGAGCAGTGGCTGGACGTTTTGAATTTCGGAGCTGGGCTGTGGCTGTGCTGAGAAGGAACGTCCCCACTGTGCTGTGGCTAGGAAGCTCAGAGCGCCAGTGCTTGTGGGGCTGTGGAAGGGCTGCCTAGGGAAGGTGATGGCCAGCAAGAGCTTTCAGTGCTAGCCCCTTTGGTGTGGGAGCAGTGGCTGGACGTTTTGAATTTCGGAGCTGGGCTGTGGCTGTGCCGAGAAGGAACCTCCCCACTGTGCTGTGGCTAGGAAGCTCAGAGCGCCAGTGCTTGTGGGGCTGTGGATGGGCTGCCTAGGCAACGTGATGGCCAGCAAGAGCTTTCAGTGCTAGCCCCTTTGGTGTGGGAGCAGTGGCTGGACGTTTCGAATTTCGGAGCTGGGCTGTGGCTGTGCCGAGAAGGAACGTCCCCACTGTGCTGTGGCTAGGAAGCTCAGAGCGCCAGTGCTTGTGGGGCTGTGGAAGGGCTGCCTAGGGCAGGTGATGGCCAGCAAGAGCTTTCAGTGCTAGCCCCTTTGGTGTGGGAGCAGTGGCTGGACGTTTTGAATTTCGGATCTGGGCTGTGGCTGTGCCGAGAAGGAACGTCCCCACTGTGCTGTGGCTAGGAAGCTCAGAGCGCCAGTGCTTGTGGGGCTGTGGAAGGGCTGCCTAGGGCAGGTGATGGCCAGCAAGAGCTTTCAGTGCTAGCCCCTTTGGTGTGGGAGCAGTGGCTGGACGTTTTGAATTTCGGAGCTGGGCTGTGGCTGTGCCGAGAAGGAACGTCCCCACTGTGCTGTGGCTAGGAAGCTCAGAGCGCCAGTGCTTGTGGGGCTGTGGAAGGGCTGCCTAGGGCAGGTGATGGCCAGCAAGAGCTTTCAGTGCTAGCCCCTTTGGTGTGGGAGCAGTGGCTGGACGTTTTGAATTTCGGAGCTGGGCTGTGGCTGTGCCGAGAAGGAACGTCCCCACTGTGCTGTGGCTAGGAAGCTCAGAGCGCCAGTGCTTGTGGGGCTGTGGAAGGGCTGCCTAGGGCAGGTGATGGCCAGCAAGAGCTTTCAGTGCTAGCCCCTTTGGTGTGGGAGCAGTGGCTGGACGTTTTGAATTTCGGAGCTGGGCTGTGGCTGTGCCGAGAAGGAACGTCCCCACTGTGCTGTGGCTAGGAAGCTCAGAGCGCCAGTGCTTGTGGGGCTGTGGAAGGGCTGCCTAGGGCAGGTGATGGCCAGCAAGAGCTTTCAGTGCTAGCCCCTTTGGTGTGGGAGCAGTGGCTGGACGTTTTGAATTTCGGAGCTGGGCTGTGGCTGTGCCGAGAAGGAACGTCCCCACTGTGCTGTGGCTAGGAAGCTCAGAGCGCCAGTGCTTGTGGGGCTGTGGAAGGGCTGCCTAGGGCAGGTGATGGCCAGCAAGAGCTTTCAGTGCTAGCCCCTTTGGTGTGGGAGCAGTGGCTGGACGTTTTGAATTTCGGAGCTGGGCTGTGGCTGTGCCGAGAAGGAACGTCCCCACTGTGCTGTGGCTAGGAAGCTCAGAGCGCCAGTGCTTGTGGGGCTGTGGAAGGGCTGCCTAGGGCAGGTGATGGCCAGCAAGAGCTTTCAGTGCTAGCCCCTTTGGTGTGGGAGCAGTGGCTGGACGTTTTGAATTTCGGAGCTGGGCTGTGGCTGTGCCGAGAAGGAACGTCCCCACTGTGCTGTGGCTAGGAAGCTCAGAGCGCCAGTGCTTGTGGGGCTGTGGAAGGGCTGCCTAGGGAAGGTGATGGCCAGCAAGAGCTTTCAGTGCTAGCCCCTTTGGTGTGGGAGCAGTGGCTGGACGTTTTGAATTTCGGAGCTGGGCTGTGGCTGTGCTGAGAAGGAACGTCCCCACTGTGCTGTGGCTAGGAAGCTCAGAGCGCCAGTGCTTGTGGGGCTGTGGAAGGGCTGCCTAGGGCAGGTGATGGCCAGCAAGAGCTTTCAGTGCTAGCCCCTTTGGTGTGGGAGCAGTGGCTGGACGTTTTGAATTTCGGAGCTGGGCTGTGGCTGTGCCGAGAAGGAACCTCCCCACTGTGCTGTGGCTAGGAAGCTCAGAGCGCCAGTGCTTGTGGGGCTGTGGATGGGCTGCCTAGGCAACGTGATGGCCAGCAAGAGCTTTCAGTGCTAGCCCCTTTGGTGTGGGAGCAGTGGCTGGACGTTTCGAATTTCGGAGCTGGGCTGTGGCTGTGCCGAGAAGGAACGTCCCCACTGTGCTGTGGCTAGGAAGCTCAGAGCGCCAGTGCTTGTGGGGCTGTGGAAGGGCTGCCTAGGGCAGGTGATGGCCAGCAAGAGCTTTCAGTGCTAGCCCCTTTGGTGTGGGAGCAGTGGCTGGACGTTTTGAATTTCGGATCTGGGCTGTGGCTGTGCCGAGAAGGAACGTCCCCACTGTGCTGTGGCTAGGAAGCTCAGAGCGCCAGTGCTTGTGGGGCTGTGGAAGGGCTGCCTAGGGCAGGTGATGGCCAGCAAGAGCTTTCAGTGCTAGCCCCTTTGGTGTGGGAGCAGTGGCTGGACGTTTTGAATTTCGGAGCTGGGCTGTGGCTGTGCCGAGAAGGAACGTCCCCACTGTGCTGTGGCTAGGAAGCTCAGAGCGCCAGTGCTTGTGGGGCTGTGGAAGGGCTGCCTAGGGCAGGTGATGGCCAGCAAGAGCTTTCAGTGCTAGCCCCTTTGGTGTGGGAGCAGTGGCTGGACGTTTTGAATTTCGGAGCTGGGCTGTGGCTGTGCCGAGAAGGAACGTCCCCACTGTGCTGTGGCTAGGAAGCTAGTGCTTGTGGGGCTGTGGAAGGGCTGCCTAGGGCAGGTGATGGCCAGCAAGAGCTTTCAGTGCTAGCCCCTTTGGTGTGGGAGCAGTGGCTGGACGTTTTGAATTTCGGAGCTGGGCTGTGGCTGTGCCGAGAAGGAACGTCCCCACTGTGCTGTGGCTAGGAAGCTCAGAGCGCCTACGAGGATAGTGCTTGTGGGGCTGTGGAAGGGCTGCCTAGGGCAGGTGATGGCCAGCAAGAGCTTTCAGTGCTAGCCCCTTTGGTGTGGGAGCAGTGGCTGGACGTTTTGAATTTCGGAGCTGGGCTGTGGCTGTGCCGAGAAGGAACGTCCCCACTGTGCTGTGGCTAGGAAGCTCAGAGCGCCAGTGCTTGTGGGGCTGTGGAAGGGCTGCCTAGGGCAGGTGATGGCCAGCAAGAGCTTTCAGTGCTAGCCCCTTTGGTGTGGGAGCAGTGGCTGGACGTTTTGAATTTCGGAGCTGGGCTGTGGCTGTGCCGAGAAGGAACGTCCCCACTGTGCTGTGGCTAGGAAGCTCAGAGCGCCAGTGCTTGTGGGGCTGTGGAAGGGCTGCCTAGGGCAGGTGATGGCCAGCAAGAGCTTTCAGTGCTAGCCCCTTTGGTGTGGGAGCAGTGGCTGGACGTTTTGAATTTCGGAGCTGGGCTGTGGCTGTGCCGAGAAGGAACGTCCCCACTGTGCTGTGGCTAGGAAGCTCAGAGCGCCAGTGCTTGTGGGGCTGTGGAAGGGCTGCCTAGGGCAGGTGATGGCCAGCAAGAGCTTTCAGTGCTAGCCCCTTTGGTGTGGGAGCAGTGGCTGGACGTTTTGAATTTCGGAGCTGGGCTGTGGCTGTGCCGAGAAGGAACGTCCCCACTGTGCTGTGGCTAGGAAGCTCAGAGCGCCAGTGCTTGTGGGGCTGTGGAAGGGCTGCCTAGGGCAGGTGATGGCCAGCAAGAGCTTTCAGTGCTAGCCCCTTTGGTGTGGGAGCAGTGGCTGGACGTTTTGAATTTCGGAGCTGGGCTGTGGCTGTGCCGAGAAGGAACGTCCCCACTGTGCTGTGGCTAGGAAGCTCAGAGCGCCAGTGCTTGTGGGGCTGTGGAAGGGCTGCCTAGGGCAGGTGATGGCCAGCAAGAGCTTTCAGTGCTAGCCCCTTTGGTGTGGGAGCAGTGGCTGGACGTTTTGAATTTCGGAGCTGGGCTGTGGCTGTGCCGAGAAGGAACGTCCCCACTGTGCTGTGGCTAGGAAGCTCAGAGCGCCAGTGCTTGTGGGGCTGTGGAAGGGCTGCCTAGGGCAGGTGATGGCCAGCAAGAGCTTTCAGTGCTAGCCCCTTTGGTGTGGGAGCAGTGGCTGGACGTTTTGAATTTCGGAGCTGGGCTGTGGCTGTGCCGAGAAGGAACGTCCCCACTGTGCTGTGGCTAGGAAGCTCAGAGCGCCAGTGCTTGTGGGGCTGTGGAAGGGCTGCCTAGGGCAGGTGATGGCCAGCAAGAGCTTTCAGTGCTAGCCCCTTTGGTGTGGGAGCAGTGGCTGGACGTTTTGAATTTCGGAGCTGGGCTGTGGCTGTGCCGAGAAGGAACGTCCCCACTGTGCTGTGGCTAGGAAGCTCAGAGCGCCAGTGCTTGTGGGGCTGTGGAAGGGCTGCCTAGGGCAGGTGATGGCCAGCAAGAGCTTTCAGTGCTAGCCCCTTTGGTGTGGGAGCAGTGGCTGGACGTTTTGAATTTCGGAGCTGGGCTGTGGCTGTGCCGAGAAGGAACGTCCCCACTGTGCTGTGGCTAGGAAGCTCAGAGCGCCAGTGCTTGTGGGGCTGTGGAAGGGCTGCCTAGGGCAGGTGATGGCCAGCAAGAGCTTTCAGTGCTAGCCCCTTTGGTGTGGGAGCAGTGGCTGGACGTTTTGAATTTCGGAGCTGGGCTGTGGCTGTGCCGAGAAGGAACGTCCCCACTGTGCTGTGGCTAGGAAGCTCAGAGCGCCAGTGCTTGTGGGGCTGTGGAAGGGCTGCCTAGGGCAGGTGATGGCCAGCAAGAGCTTTCAGTGCTAGCCCCTTTGGTGTGGGAGCAGTGGCTGGACGTTTTGAATTTCGGAGCTGGGCTGTGGCTGTGCCGAGAAGGAACGTCCCCACTGTGCTGTGGCTAGGAAGCTCAGAGCGCCAGTGCTTGTGGGGCTGTGGAAGGGCTGCCTAGGGCAGGTGATGGCCAGCAAGAGCTTTCAGTGCTAGCCCCTTTGGTGTGGGAGCAGTGGCTGGACGTTTTGAATTTCGGAGCTGGGCTGTGGCTGTGCCGAGAAGGAACGTCCCCACTGTGCTGTGGCTAGGAAGCTCAGAGCGCCAGTGCTTGTGGGGCTGTGGAAGGGCTGCCTAGGGAAGGTGATGGCCAGCAAGAGCTTTCAGTGCTAGCCCCTTTGGTGTGGGAGCAGTGGCTGGACGTTTTGAATTTGGGAGCTGGGCTGTGGCTGTGCCGAGAAGGAACGTCCCCACTGTGCTGTGGCTAGGAAGCTCAGAGCGCCAGTGCTTGTGGGGCTGTGGAAGGGCTGCCTAGGGCAGGTGATGGCCAGCAAGAGCTTTCAGTGCTAGCCCCTTTGGTGTGGGAGCAGTGGCTGGACGTTTTGAATTTGGGAGCTGGGCTGTGGCTGTGCCGAGAAGGATCGTCCCCACTGTGCTGTGGCTAGGAAGCTCAGAGCGCCAGTGCTTGTGGGGCTGTGGAAGGGCTGCCTAGGGCAGGTGATGGCCAGCAAGAGCTTTCAGTGCTAGCCCCTTTGGTGTGGGAGCAGTGGCTGGACGTTTTGAATTTCGGATCTGGGCTGTGGCTGTGCCGAGAAGGAACGTCCCCACTGTGCTGTGGCTAGGAAGCTCAGAGCGCCAGTGCTTGTGGGGCTGTGGAAGGGCTGCCTAGGGCAGGTGATGGCCAGCAAGAGCTTTCAGTGCTAGCCCCTTTGGTGTGGGAGCAGTGGCTGGACGTTTTGAATTTCGGAGCTGGGCTGTGGCTGTGCCGAGAAGGAACGTCCCCACTGTGCTGTGGCTAGGAAGCTCAGAGCGCCAGTGCTTGTGGGGCTGTGGAAGGGCTGCCTAGGGCAGGTGATGGCCAGCAAGAGCTTTCAGTGCTAGCCCCTTTGGTGTGGGAGCAGTGGCTGGACGTTTTGAATTTCGGAGCTGGGCTGTGGCTGTGCCGAGAAGGAACGTCCCCACTGTGCTGTGGCTAGGAAGCTCAGAGCGCCAGTGCTTGTGGGGCTGTGGAAGGGCTGCCTAGGGAAGGTGATGGCCAGCAAGAGCTTTCAGTGCTAGCCCCTTTGGTGTGGGAGCAGTGGCTGGACGTTTTGAATTTCGGAGCTGGGCTGTGGCTGTGCCGAGAAGGAACGTCCCCACTGTGCTGTGGCTAGGAAGCTCTGAGCGCCAGTGCTTGTGGGGCTGCGGAAGGGCTGCCTAGGGCAGGTGATGGCCAGCAAGAGCTTTCAGTGCTAGCCCCTTTGGTGTGGGAGCAGTGGCTGGACGTTTTGAATTTCGGAGCTGGGCTGTGGCTGTGCCGAGAAGGAACGTCCCCACTGTGCTGTGGCTAGGAAGCTCAGAGCGCCAGTGCTTGTGGGGCTGTGGAAGGGCTGCCTAGGGCAGGTGATGGCCAGCAAGAGCTTTCAGTGCTAGCCCCTTTGGTGTGGGAGCAGTGGCTGGACGTTTTGAATTTGGGAGCTGGGCTCTGGCTGTGCCGAGAAGGAACGTCCCCACTGTGCTGTGGCTAGGAAGCTCAGAGCGCCAGTGCTTGTGGGGCTGTGGAAGGGCTGCCTAGGGCAGGTGATGGCCAGCAAGAGCTTTCAGTGCTAGCCCCTTTGGTGTGGGAGCAGTGGCTGGACGTTTTGAATTTCGGAGCTGGGCTGTGGCTGTGCCGAGAAGGAACGTCCGCACTGTGCTGTGGCTAGGAAGCTCAGAGCGCCAGTGCTTGTGGGGCTGTGGAAGGGCTGCCTAGGGAAGGTGATGGCCAGCAAGAGCTTTCAGTGCTAGCCCCTTTGGTGGGGGAGCAGTGGCTGGACGTTTCGAATTTCGGAGCTGGGCTGTGGCTGTGCCGAGAAGGAACGTCCCCACTGTGCTGTGGCTAGGAAGCTCAGAGCGCCAGTGCTTGTGGGGCTGTGGAAGGGCTGCCTAGGGCAGGTGATGGCCAGCAAGAGCTTTCAGTGCTAGCCCCTTTGGTGTGGGAGCAGTGGCTGGACGTTTTGAATTTCGGATCTGGGCTGTGGCTGTGCCGAGAAGGAACGTCCCCACTGTGCTGTGGCTAGGAAGCTCAGAGCGCCAGTGCTTGTGGGGCTGTGGAAGGGCTGCCTAGGGCAGGTGATGGCCAGCAAGAGCTTTCAGTGCTAGCCCCTTTGGTGTGGGAGCAGTGGCTGGACGTTTTGAATTTCGGAGCTGGGCTGTGGCTGTGCCGAGAAGGAACGTCCCCACTGTGCTGTGGCTAGGAAGCTCAGAGCGCCAGTGCTTGTGGGGCTGTGGAAGGGCTGCCTAGGGCAGGTGATGGCCAGCAAGAGCTTTCAGTGCTAGCCCCTTTGGTGTGGGAGCAGTGGCTGGACGTTTTGAATTTCGGAGCTGGGCTGTGGCTGTGCCGAGAAGGAACGTCCCCACTGTGCTGTGGCTAGGAAGCTCAGAGCGGCAGTGCTTGTGGGGCTGTGGAAGGGCTGCCTAGGGCAGGTGATGGCCAGCAAGAGCTTTCAGTGCTAGCCCCTTTGGTGTGGGAGCAGTGGCTGGACGTTTTGAATTTCGGAGCTGGGCTGTGGCTGTGCCGAGAAGGAACGTCCCCACTGTGCTGTGGCTAGGAAGCTCAGAGCGCCAGTGCTTGTGGGGCTGTGGAAGGGCTGCCTAGGGAAGGTGATGGCCAGCAAGAGCTTTCAGTGCTAGCCCCTTTGGTGTGGGAGCAGTGGCTGGACGTTTTGAATTTCGGAGCTGGGCTGTGGCTGTGCCGAGAAGGAACGTCCCCACTGTGCTGTGGCTAGGAAGCTCAGAGCGCCAGTGCTTGTGGGGCTGTGGAAGGGCTGCCTAGGGCAGGTGATGGCCAGCAAGAGCTTTCAGTGCTAGCCCCTTTGGTGTGGGAGCAGTGGCTGGACGTTTTGAATTTCGGAGCTGGGCTGTGGCTGTGCCGAGAAGGAACGTCCCCACTGTGCTGTGGCTAGGAAGCTCAGAGCGCCAGTGCTTGTGGGGCTGTGGAAGGGCTGCCTAGGGCAGGTGATGGCCAGCAAGAGCTTTCAGTGCTAGCCCCTTTGGTGTGGGAGCAGTGGCTGGACGTTTTGAATTTCGGAGGTGGGCTGTGGCTGTGCCGAGAAGGAACGTCCCCACTGTGCTGTGGCTAGGAAGCTCAGAGCGCCAGTGCTTGTGGGGCTGTGGAAGGGCTGCCTAGGGCAGGTGATGGCCAGCAAGAGCTTTCAGTGCTAGCCCCTTTGGTGTGGGAGCAGTGGCTGGACGTTTTGAATTTCGGAGCTGGGCTGTGGCTGTGCCGAGAAGGAACGTCCCCACTGTGCTGTGGCTAGGAAGCTCAGAGCGCCAGTGCTTGTGGGGCTGTGGAAGGGCTGCCTAGGGCAGGTGATGGCCAGCAAGAGCTTTCAGTGCTAGCCCCTTTGGTGTGGGAGCAGTGGCTGGACGTTTTGAATTTCGGAGCTGGGCTGTGGCTGTGCCGAGAAGGAACGTCCCCACTGTGCTGTGGCTAGGAAGCTCAGAGCGCCAGTGCTTGTGGGGCTGTGGAAGGGCTGCCTAGGGCAGGTGATGGCCAGCAAGAGCTTTCAGTGCTAGCCCCTTTGGTGTGGGAGCAGTGGCTGGACGTTTTGAATTTCGGAGCTGGGCTGTGGCTGTGCCGAGAAGGAACGTCCCCACTGTGCTGTGGCTAGGAAGCTCAGAGCGCCAGTGCTTGTGGGGCTGTGGAAGGGCTGCCTAGGGCAGGTGATGGCCAGCAAGAGCTTTCAGTGCTAGCCCCTTTGGTGTGGGAGCAGTGGCTGGACGTTTTGAATTTCGGAGCTGGGCTGTGGCTGTGCCGAGAAGGAACGTCCCCACTGTGCTGTGGCTAGGAAGCTCAGAGCGCCAGTGCTTGTGGGGCTGTGGAAGGGCTGCCTAGGGCAGGTGATGGCCAGCAAGAGCTTTCAGTGCTAGCCCCTTTGGTGTGGGAGCAGTGGCTGGACGTTTTGAATTTCGGAGCTGGGCTGTGGCTGTGCCGAGAAGGAACGTCCCCACTGTGCTGTGGCTAGGAAGCTCAGAGCGCCAGTGCTTGTGGGGCTGTGGAAGGG
The DNA here is from genome assembly GCF_965638725.1 of Aptenodytes patagonicus. NCBI lineage: Eukaryota > Metazoa > Chordata > Aves > Sphenisciformes > Spheniscidae > Aptenodytes > Aptenodytes patagonicus. The sequence continues at coordinate 4,497 of NW_027472192.1, read as the reverse complement.
CTGCCTAGGGCAGGTGATGGCCAGCAAGAGCTTTCAGTGCTAGCCCCTTTGGTGTGGGAGCAGTGGCTGGACGTTTTGAATTTCGGAGCTGGGCTGTGGCTGTGCCGAGAAGGAACGTCCCCACTGTGCTGTGGCTAGGAAGCTCAGAGCGCCAGTGCTTGTGGGGCTGTGGAAGGGCTGCCTAGGGCAGGTGATGGCCAGCAAGAGCTTTCAGTGCTAGCCCCTTTGGTGTGGGAGCAGTGGCTGGACGTTTTGAATTTGGGAGCTGGGCTGTGGCTGTGCCGAGAAGGAACGTCCCCACTGTGCTGTGGCTAGGAAGCTCAGAGCGCCAGTGCTTGTGGGGCTGTGGAAGGGCTGCCTAGGGCAGGTGATGGCCAGCAAGAGCTTTCAGTGCTAGCCCCTTTGGTGTGGGAGCAGTGGCTGGACGTTTTGAATTTCGGAGCTGGGCTGTGGCTGTGCCGAGAAGGAACGTCCCCACTGTGCTGTGGCTAGGAAGCTCAGAGCGCCAGTGCTTGTGGGGCTGTGGAAGGGCTGCCTAGGGAAGGTGATGGCCAGCAAGAGCTTTCAGTGCTAGCCCCTTTGGTGTGGGAGCAGTGGCTGGACGTTTTGAATTTCGGAGCTGGGCTGTGGCTGTGCCGAGAAGGAACGTCCCCACTGTGCTGTGGCTAGGAAGCTCAGAGCGCCAGTGCTTGTGGGGCTGTGGAAGGGCTGCCTAGGGCAGGTGATGGCCAGCAAGAGCTTTCAGTGCTAGCCCCTTTGGTGTGGGAGCAGTGGCTGGACGTTTTGAATTTCGGAGCTGGGCTGTGGCTGTGCCGAGAAGGAACGTCCCCACTGTGCTGTGGCTAGGAAGCTCAGAGCGCCAGTGCTTGTGGGGCTGTGGAAGGGCTGCCTAGGGAAGGTGATGGCCAGCAAGAGCTTTCAGTGCTAGCCCCTTTAGTGTGGGAGCAGTGGCTGGACGTTTTGAATTTGGGAGCTGGGCTGTGGCTGTGCCGAGAAGGAACGTCCCCACTGTGCTGTGGCTAGGAAGCTCAGAGCGCCAGTGCTTGTGGGGCTGTGGAAGGGCTGCCTAGGGAAGGTGATGGCCAGCAAGAGCTTTCAGTGCTAGCCCCTTTGGTGTGGGAGCAGTGGCTGGACGTTTTGAATTTCGGAGCTGGGCTGTGGCTGTGCCGAGAAGGAACATCCCCACTGTGCTGTGGCTAGGAAGCTCAGAGCGCCAGTGCTTGTGGGGCTGAGGAAGGGCTGCCTAGGGCAGGTGATGGCCAGCAAGAGCTTTCAGTGCTAGCCCCTTTGGTGTGGGAGCAGTGGCTGGACGTTTTGAATTTCGGAGCTGGGCTGTGGCTGTGCCGAGAAGGAACGTCCCCACTGTGCTGTGGCTAGGAAGCTCAGAGTGCCAGTGCTTGTGGGGCTGTGGAAGGGCTGCCTAGGGCAGGTGATGGCCAGCAAGAGCTTTCAGTGCTAGCCCCTTTGGTGTGGGAGCAGTGGCTGGACGTTTTGAATTTCGGAGCTGGGCTGTGGCTGTGCCGAGAAGGAACGTCCCCACTGTGCTGTGGCTAGGAAGCTCAGAGCGCCAGTGCTTGTGGGGCTGTGGAAGGGCTGCCTAGGGCAGGTGATGGCCAGCAAGAGCTTTCAGTGCTAGCCCCTTTGGTGTGGGAGCAGTGGCTGGACGTTTTGAATTTCGGAGCTGGGCTGTGGCTGTGCCGAGAAGGAACGTCCCCACTGTGCTGTGGCTAGGAAGCTCAGAGCGCCAGTGCTTGTGGGGCTGTGGAAGGGCTGCCTAGGGCAGGTGATGGCCAGCAAGAGCTTTCAGTGCTAGCCCCTTTGGTGTGGGAGCAGTGGCTGGACGTTTTGAATTTCGGAGCTGGGCTGTGGCTGTGCCGAGAAGGAACGTCCCCACTGTGCTGTGGCTAGGAAGCTCAGAGCGCCAGTGCTTGTGGGGCTGTGGAAGGGCTGCCTAGGGCAGGTGATGGCCAGCAAGAGCTTTCAGTGCTAGCCCCTTTGGTGTGGGAGCAGTGGCTGGACGTTTTGAATTTCGGAGCTGGGCTGTGGCTGTGCCGAGAAGGAACGTCCCCACTGTGCTGTGGCTAGGAAGCTCAGAGCGCCAGTGCTTGTGGGGCTGTGGAAGGGCTGCCTAGGGCAGGTGATGGCCAGCAAGAGCTTTCAGTGCTAGCCCCTTTGGTGTGGGAGCAGTGGCTGGACGTTTTGAATTTGGGAGCTGGGCTGTGGCTGTGCCGAGAAGGAACGTCCCCACTGTGCTGTGGCTAGGAAGCTCAGAGCGCCAGTGCTTGTGGGGCTGTGGAAGGGCTGCCTAGGGCAGGTGATGGCCAGCAAGAGCTTTCAGTGCTAGCCCCTTTGGTGTGGGAGCAGTGGCTGGACGTTTTGAATTTCGGAGCTGGGCTGTGGCTGTGCCGAGAAGGAACGTCCCCACTGTGCTGTGGCTAGGAAGCTCAGAGCGCCAGTGCTTGTGGGGCTGTGGAAGGGCTGCCTAGGGCAGGTGATGGCCAGCAAGAGCTTTCAGTGCTAGCCCCTTTGGTGTGGGAGCAGTGGCTGGACGTTTTGAATTTCGGAGCTGGGCTGTGGCTGTGCCGAGAAGGAACGTCCCCACTGTGCTGTGGCTAGGAAGCTCAGAGCGCCAGTGCTTGTGGGGCTGTGGAAGGGCTGCCTAGGGCAGGTGATGGCCAGCAAGAGCTTTCAGTGCTAGCCCCTTTGGTGTGGGAGCAGTGGCTGGACGTTTTGAATTTCGGAGCTGGGCTGTGGCTGTGCCGAGAAGGAACGTCCCCACTGTGCTGTGGCTAGGAAGCTCAGAGCGCCAGTGCTTGTGGGGCTGTGGAAGGGCTGCCTAGGGAAGGTGATGGCCAGCAAGAGCTTTCAGTGCTAGCCCCTTTAGTGTGGGAGCAGTGGCTGGACGTTTTGAATTTGGGAGCTGGGCTGTGGCTGTGCCGAGAAGGAACGTCCCCACTGTGCTGTGGCTAGGAAGCTCAGAGCGCCAGTGCTTGTGGGGCTGTGGAAGGGCTGCCTAGGGAAGGTGATGGCCAGCAAGAGCTTTCAGTGCTAGCCCCTTTGGTGTGGGAGCAGTGGCTGGACGTTTTGAATTTCGGAGCTGGGCTGTGGCTGTGCCGAGAAGGAACATCCCCACTGTGCTGTGGCTAGGAAGCTCAGAGCGCCAGTGCTTGTGGGGCTGAGGAAGGGCTGCCTAGGGCAGGTGATGGCCAGCAAGAGCTTTCAGTGCTAGCCCCTTTGGTGTGGGAGCAGTGGCTGGACGTTTTGAATTTCGGAGCTGGGCTGTGGCTGTGCCGAGAAGGAACGTCCCCACTGTGCTGTGGCTAGGAAGCTCAGAGTGCCAGTGCTTGTGGGGCTGTGGAAGGGCTGCCTAGGGCAGGTGATGGCCAGCAAGAGCTTTCAGTGCTAGCCCCTTTGGTGTGGGAGCAGTGGCTGGACGTTTTGAATTTGGGAGCTGGGCTGTGGCTGTGCCGAGAAGGAACGTCCCCACTGTGCTGTGGCTAGGAAGCTCAGAGCGCCAGTGCTTGTGGGGCTGTGGAAGGGCTGCCTAGGGCAGGTGATGGCCAGCAAGAGCTTTCAGTGCTAGCCCCTTTGGTGTGGGAGCAGTGGCTGGACGTTTTGAATTTCGGAGCTGGGCTGTGGCTGTGCCGAGAAGGAACGTCCCCACTGTGCTGTGGCTAGGAAGCTCAGAGCGCCAGTGCTTGTGGGGCTGTGGAAGGGCTGCCTAGGGAAGGTGATGGCCAGCAAGAGCTTTCAGTGCTAGCCCCTTTGGTGTGGGAGCAGTGGCTGGACGTTTTGAATTTCGGAGCTGGGCTGTGGCTGTGCCGAGAAGGAACGTCCCCACTGTGCTGTGGCTAGGAAGCTCAGAGCGCCAGTGCTTGTGGGGCTGTGGAAGGGCTGCCTAGGGCAGGTGATGGCCAGCAAGAGCTTTCAGTGCTAGCCCCTTTGGTGTGGGAGCAGTGGCTGGACGTTTTGAATTTCGGAGCTGGGCTGTGGCTGTGCCGAGAAGGAACGTCCCCACTGTGCTGTGGCTAGGAAGCTCAGAGCGCCAGTGCTTGTGGGGCTGTGGAAGGGCTGCCTAGGGAAGGTGATGGCCAGCAAGAGCTTTCAGTGCTAGCCCCTTTGGTGTGGGAGCAGTGGCTGGACGTTTTGAATTTGGGAGCTGGGCTGTGGCTGTGCTGAGAAGGAACGTCCCCACTGTGCTGTGGCTAGGAAGCTCAGAGCGCCAGTGCTTGTGGGGCTGTGGAAGGGCTGCCTAGGGAAGGTGATGGCCAGCAAGAGCTTTCAGTGCTAGCCCCTTTGGTGTGGGAGCAGTGGCTGGACGTTTTGAATTTCGGAGCTGGGCTGTGGCTGTGCCGAGAAGGAACCTCCCCACTGTGCTGTGGCTAGGAAGCTCAGAGCGCCAGTGCTTGTGGGGCTGTGGATGGGCTGCCTAGGCAACGTGATGGCCAGCAAGAGCTTTCAGTGCTAGCCCCTTTGGTGTGGGAGCAGTGGCTGGAC
>NW_027472191.1:0-66000 GCF_965638725.1 Aptenodytes patagonicus | reverse complement strand
CGTCAGTTTGCTGTTGTGTTTGGGGGAGGAGAGGTGCTGCTGTTGTCTTTTGGGGAGAAGGGGAGATGGTCCTGGTATATATTGGGGACGCGAGTGGCTGCTGCACCGTGTTGGGGGGGACGCATGTGTTACTGTTGTGGTGTGGGGAAGAGTTGCTGGTCTGTTTTTGGCTTCAGTTGCTGTTGTGTTTGGGGGAGGAGAGGTGCTGTTGTTGTCTTTTGGGGAGAAGGGAGCTGGTCCTGGTATATTTTAGGGAGACGAGGGGTTGCTGCACCGTGTCGGGGGGGACCCGAGTGGCTGCTGCACCGTGTCGGGGGGACCCGAGTGGCTGCTGCACCGTGTCGGGGGGGACCCGTGTGGCTGCTGCACCGTGTCGGGGGGGACCCGTGTGGCTGCTGCACCGTGTCGGGGGGGACCCGTGTGGCTGCTGCACCGTGTCGGGGGGGACCCGTGTGGCTGCTGCACCGTGTCGGGGGGGACCCGAGTGGCTGCTGCACCGTGTCGGGGGGGACCCGAGTGGCTGCTGCACCGTGTTGGGGGGGGACGCGTGTGTTACTGTTGTGGTGTGGGGAAGAGTTGCTGGTCTGTTTTTGGCTTCAGTTGCTGTTGTGTTTGGGGGAGGAGAGGTGCTGTTGTTGTCTTTTGGGGAGAAGGGAGCTGGTCCTGGTATATTTTGGGGACGCGAGTGGCTGCTGCACCGTGTCGGGGGGGACACGCGAGTGGCTGCTCCCCTGTGTCGGGGGGGAGGCGAGTGGCTGCTCCCCTGTGTTGGGGGGGGACGCGAGTGGCTGCTCCCCTGTTTTGGGGGGGGACGCGAGTGTTAGTGTTCTGGTGTGCGGGAAGAGTTGCTGCTCTGTTTTTGGCTTCAGTTGGTGCTGTGTCTGGGGGAGGAGAGGTGCTGCTGTTATCGTTTGGGGAGAAGGGAGCTCATCCTGGTCTATTTTGGGGACGCGAGTGGGTCCTGCACCGTGTCGGGGGGGAGACGCGAGTGGGTGCTGCACCGTGTCGGGGGGAGACGCGAGTGGGTCCTGCACCGTGTCGGTGGGGCACCCGAGTGGCTGCTGCACCCGAGTGGCTGCTGCACCCGAGTGGCTGCTGCACCGTGTCGGGATGGGACCCGAGTGGCTGCTGCACCGTGTCGGGGTGGACCCGAGTGGCTGCTGCACCGTGTCGGGGTGGACCCGAGTGGCTGCTGCACCGTGTCGGGGTGGACCCGAGTGGCTGCTGCACCGTGTCGGGGGGGACCCGAGTGGCTGCTGCACCGTGTCGGGGGGGACCCGAGTGGCTGCTGCACCGTGTCGGGGGGGACCCGAGTGGGTGCTGCACCGTGTCGGGGGGGACCCGAGTGGGTGCTGCACCGTGTCGGGGGGGACCCGAGTGGGTGCTGCACCGTGTCGGGGGGGACCCGAGTGGGTGCTGCACCGTGTCGGGGGGGACGCGTGTGTTACTGTTGTGGTGTGGGGAAGAGTTGCTGGTCTGTTTTTGGCTTCAGTTGCTGTTGTGTTTGGGGGAGGAGAGGTGCTGCTGTTGTCTTTTGGGGAGAAGGGAGCTGGTCCTGGTATATATTGGGGACGCGAGTGGGTGCTGCACCGTGTTGGGGGGGACACACGAGTGGCTGCTCCCCTGTGTTGGGGGGGGACGCGAGTGGCTGCTCCCCTGTGTTGGGGGGGGACGCGAGTGTTAGTGTTCTGGTATGGGGGAAGAGTTGCTGCTCTGTTTTTGGCTTCAGTTGGTGCTGGGTCTGGGGGAGGAGAGGTGCTGCTGTTATCTTTTGGGGAGAAGGGAGCTGGTCCTGGTCTATTTTGGGGACGCGAGTGGGTCCTGCACCGTGTCGGGGGGGGACGCGAGTGGGTCCTGCACCGTGTCGGCGGGGGACCCGAATGGCTGCTGCACCCGAGTGGCTGCTGCACCCGAGTGGCTGCTGCACCGTGTCGGGATGGGACCCGAGTGGCTGCTGCACCGTGTCGGGATGGGACCCGAGTGGCTGCTGCACCGTGTCGGGGGGGACCCGTGTGGCTGCTGCACCGTGTCGGGGGGGACCCGAGTGGCTGCTGCACCGTGTCGGGGGGGACCCGAGTGGCTGCTGCACCGTGTTGGGGGGGGACGCGTGTGTTACTGTTGTGGTGTGGGGAAGAGTTGCTGGTCTGTTTTTGGCTTCAGTTGCTGTTGTGTTTGGGGGAGGAGAGGTGCTGTTGTTGTCTTTTGGGGAGAAGGGAGCTGGTCCTGGTATATTTTGGGGACGCGAGTGGCTGCTGCACCGTGTCGGGGGGGACACGCGAGTGGCTGCTCCCCTGTGTCGGGGGGGAGGCGAGTGGCTGCTCCCCTGTGTTGGGGGGGGACGCGAGTGGCTGCTCCCCTGTTTTGGGGGGGGACGCGAGTGTTAGTGTTCTGGTGTGCGGGAAGAGTTGCTGCTCTGTTTTTGGCTTCAGTTGGTGCTGTGTCTGGGGGAGGAGAGGTGCTGCTGTTATCGTTTGGGGAGAAGGGAGCTCATCCTGGTCTATTTTGGGGACGCGAGTGGGTCCTGCACCGTGTCGGGGGGGAGACGCGAGTGGGTGCTGCACCGTGTCGGGGGGAGACGCGAGTGGGTCCTGCACCGTGTCGGTGGGGCACCCGAGTGGCTGCTGCACCCGAGTGGCTGCTGCACCCGAGTGGCTGCTGCACCGTGTCGGGATGGGACCCGAGTGGCTGCTGCACCGTGTCGGGGTGGACCCGAGTGGCTGCTGCACCGTGTCGGGGTGGACCCGAGTGGCTGCTGCACCGTGTCGGGGTGGACCCGAGTGGCTGCTGCACCGTGTCGGGGGGGACCCGAGTGGCTGCTGCACCGTGTCGGGGGGGACCCGAGTGGCTGCTGCACCGTGTCGGGGGGGACCCGAGTGGGTGCTGCACCGTGTCGGGGGGGACCCGAGTGGGTGCTGCACCGTGTCGGGGGGGACCCGAGTGGGTGCTGCACCGTGTCGGGGGGGACCCGAGTGGGTGCTGCACCGTGTCGGGGGGGACGCGTGTGTTACTGTTGTGGTGTGGGGAAGAGTTGCTGGTCTGTTTTTGGCTTCAGTTGCTGTTGTGTTTGGGGGAGGAGAGGTGCTGCTGTTGTCTTTTGGGGAGAAGGGAGCTGGTCCTGGTATATATTGGGGACGCGAGTGGGTGCTGCACCGTGTTGGGGGGGACACACGAGTGGCTGCTCCCCTGTGTTGGGGGGGGACGCGAGTGGCTGCTCCCCTGTGTTGGGGGGGGACGCGAGTGTTAGTGTTCTGGTATGGGGGAAGAGTTGCTGCTCTGTTTTTGGCTTCAGTTGGTGCTGGGTCTGGGGGAGGAGAGGTGCTGCTGTTATCTTTTGGGGAGAAGGGAGCTGGTCCTGGTCTATTTTGGGGACGCGAGTGGGTCCTGCACCGTGTCGGGGGGGGACGCGAGTGGGTCCTGCACCGTGTCGGCGGGGGACCCGAATGGCTGCTGCACCCGAGTGGCTGCTGCACCCGAGTGGCTGCTGCACCGTGTCGGGATGGGACCCGAGTGGCTGCTGCACCGTGTCGGGATGGGACCCGAGTGGCTGCTGCACCGTGTCGGGGGGGACCCGAGTGGCTGCTGCACCGTGTCGGGGGGGGACCCGAGTGGCTGCTGCACCGTGTCGGGGGGGGACGCGTGTGTTACTGTTGTGGTGTGGGGAAGAGTTGCTGGTCTGTTTTTGGCTTCAGTTGGTGCTGTGTCTGGGGGAGGAGAGGTGCTGCTGTTATCTTTTAGGGAGAAGGGAGCTGGTCCTGGTCTATTTTGGGGACGCGAGTGGCTGCTGCACCGTGTCGGGGTGGGACGCGAGTGGCTGCTCCCCTGTGTTGGGGGGGGACGCGAGTGTTAGTGTTCTGGTGTGGGGGAAGAGTTGCTGCTCTGTTTTTGGCTTCAGTTGGTGCTGTGTCTGGGGGAGGAGAGGTGCTGCTGTTATCTTTTGGGGAGAAGGGAGCTCATCCTGGTCTATTTTGGGGACGCGAGTGGGTCCTGCACCGTGTCGGGGGGGGACGCGAGTGGGTCCTGCACCGTGTCGGGGGGGAGACGCGAGTGGGTGCTGCACCGTGTCGGGGGGGGACGCGAGTGGGTCCTGCACCGTGTCGGTGGGGCACCCGAGTGGCTGCTGCACCCGAGTGGCTGCTGCACCGTGTCGGGATGGGACCCGAGTGGCTGCTGCACCGTGTCGGGGGGACCCGAGTGGCTGCTGCACCGTGTCGGGGGGGACCCGAGTGGCTGCTGCACCGTGTCGGGGTGGACCCGAGTGGCTGCTGCACCGTGTCGGGGGGGACCCGAGTGGCTGCTGCACCGTGTCGGGGGGGGGCACGCGTGTGTTACTGTTGTGGTGTGGGGAAGAGTTGCTGGTCTGTTTTTGGCTTCAGTTGCTGTTGTGTTTGGGGGAGGAGAGGTGCTGCTGTTGTCTTTTGGGGAGAAGGGAGCTGGTCCTGGTATATATTGGGGACGCGAGTGGGTGCTGCACCGTGTCGGGGGGGACACGCGAGTGGCTGCTCCCCTGTGTTGGGGGGGGACGCGATTGGCTGCTCCCCTGTGTTGGGGGGGGACGCGATTGGCTGCTCCCCTGTGTTGGGGGGGGACGCGATTGGCTGCTTCCCTGTGTTGGGGGGGGACGCGAGTGGGTGCTGCACCGTGTCGGGGGGGACACGCGAGTGGCTGCTGCACCGTGTCGGGGTGGGACGCGAGTGGCTGCTCCCCTGTGTTGGGGGGGGACGCGAGTGTTAGTGTTCTGGTGTGGGGGAAGAGTTGCTGCTCTGTTTTTGGCTTCAGTTGGTGCTGTGTCTGGGGGAGGAGAGGTGCTGCTGTTATCTTTTGGGGAGAAGGGAGCTGGTCCTGGTCTATTTTGGGGACGCGAGTGGGTCCTGCACCGTGTCGGAGGGGGACGCGAGTGGGTCCTGCACCGTGTCGGGGGGGGACGCGAGTGGGTCCTGCACCGTGTCGGCGGGGGACCCGAATGGCTGCTGCACCCGAGTGGCTGCTGCACCCGAGTGGCTGCTGCACCGTGTCGGGATGGGACCCGAGTGGCTGCTGCACCGTGTCGGGATGGGACCCGAGTGGCTGCTGCACCATGTCGGGGGGGACCCGAGTGGCTGCTGCACCGTGTCGGGGGCGACCCGAGTGGCTGCTGCACCGTGTCGGGGGGGACGCGTGTGTTACTGTTGTGGTGTGGGGAAGAGTTGCTGGTCTGTTTTTGGCTTCAGTTGCTGTTGTGTTTGGGGGAGGAGAGGTGCTGCTGTTGTCTTTTGAGGAGAAGGCAGCTGGTCCTGGTATATTTTGGGGACGTGAGTGGGTGCTGCACCGTGTCGGCGGGGGAACCGAGTGGCTGCTGCACCGTGTCGGGATGGGACCCGAGTGGCTGCTGCACCGTGTCGGGATGGGACCCGAGTGGGTGCTGCACCGTGTCGGGGGGGGACGCGTGTGTTACTGTTGTGGTGTGGGGAAGAGTTGCTGGTCTGTTTTTGGCTTCAGTTGCTGTTGTGTTTGGGGGAGGAGAGGTGCTGCTGTTGTCTTTTGGGGAGAAGGGAGCTGGTCCTGGTATATTTTGGGGACGCGAGTGGGTGCTGCACCGTGTCGGGGGGGACACGCGAGTGGCTGCTCCCCTGTGTTGGGGGGGGAGGCGAGTGGCTGCTCCCCTGTGTTGGGGGGGGACGCGAGTATTAGTGTTCTGGTGTGGGGGAAGAGTTGCTGCTCTGTTTTTGGCTTCAGTTGGTGCTGTGTCTGGGGGAGGAGAGGTGCTGCTGTTATCTTTTGGGGAGAAGGGTGCTCATCCTGGTCTATTTTGGGGACACGAGTGGGTGCTGCACCGTGTCGGAGGGGGACGCGAGTGGGTCCTGCACCGTGTCGGGGGGGGATGCGAGTGGGTCCTGCACCGTGTCGGGGGGGAGACGCGAGTGGGTCCTGCACCGTGTCGGGGGGGAGACGCGAGTGGGTCCTGCACCGTGTCGGGGGGGGACGCGAGTGGGTCCTGTACCGTGTCGGCGGGGGACCCGAGTGGCTGCTGCACCCGAGTGGCTGCTGCACCCGAGTGGCTGCTGCACCGTGTCGGGATGGGACCCGAGTGGCTGCTGCACCGTGTCGGGATGGGACCCGAGTGGCTGCTGCACCGTGTCGGGGGGGACCCGAGTGGCTGCTGCACCGTGTCGGGGGGGACCCGAGTGGCTGCTGCACCGTGTTGGGGGGGGACGCATGTGTTACTGTTGTGGTGTGGGGAAGAGTTGCTGGTCTGTTTTTGGCTTCAGTTGCTGTTGTGTTTGGGGGAGGAGAGGTGCTGCTGTTGTCTTTTGGGGAGAAGGCAGCTGGTCCTGGTATATTTTGGGGACGCGAGTGGGTGCTGCACCGTGTCGGGGGGGACACGCGAGTGGCTGCTGCACCGTGTCGGGGGGGACGCGAGTGGCTTCTCCCCTGTGTTGGGGGGGGACGCGAGTGGCTGCTCCCCTGTGTTGGGGGGGGACGCGAGTGTTAGTGTTCTGGTTTGCGGGAAGAGTTGCTGCTCTGTTTTTGGCTTCAGTTGGTGCTGTGTCTGGGGGAGGAGAGGTGCTGCTGTTATCTTTTGGGGAGAAGGGAGCTCATCCTGGTCTATTTTGGGGACGCGAGTGGGTCCTGCACCGTGTCGGGGGGGCACCCGAGTGGCTGCTGCACCCGAGTGGCTGCTGCACCCGAGTGGCTGCTGCACCGTGTCGGGATGGGACCCGAGTGGCTGCTGCACCGTGTCGGGGGGGACCCGAGTGGCTGCTGCACCGTGTCGGGGGGGACCCGAGTGGCTGCTGCACCGTGTCGGGGGGGACCCGAGTGGCTGCTGCACCGTGTCGGGGTGGACCCGAGTGGCTGCTGCACCGTGTCGGGGGGGACCCGAGTGGCTGCTGCACCGTGTCGGGGGGGGGCACGCGTGTGTTACTGTTGTGGTGTGGGGAAGAGTTGCTGGTCTGTTTTTGGCTTCAGTTGCTGTTGTGTTTGGTGGAGGAGAGGTGCTGCTGTTGTCTTTTGGGGAGAAGGGAGCTGGTCCTGGTATATATTGGGGACGCGAGTGGGTGCTGCACCGTGTCGGGGGGGACACGCGAGTGGCTGCTCCCCTGTGTTGGGGGGGGACGCGAGTGGCTGCTCCCCTGTGTTGGGGGGGGACGCGAGTGTTAGTGTTCTGGTGTGGGGGAAGAGTTGCTGCTCTGTTTTTGGCTTCAGTTGGTGCTGTGTCTGGGGGAGGAGAGGTGCTGCTGTTATCTTTTGGGGAGAAGGGAGCTGGTCCTGGTCTATTTTGGGGACGCGAGTGGGTGCTGCACCGTGTCGGAGGGGGACGCGAGTGGGTCCTGCACCGTGTCGGGGGGGGACGCGAGTGGGTCCTGCACCGTGTCGGCGGGGGACCCGAGTGGCTGCTGCACCCGAGTGGCTGCTGCACCCGAGTGGCTGCTGCACCGTGTCGGGATGGGACCCGAGTGGCTGCTGCACCGTGTCGGGATGGGACCCGAGTGGCTGCTGCACCATGTCGGGGGGGACCCGAGTGGCTGCTGCACCGTGTCGGGGGGGGACGCGTGTGTTACTGTTGTGGTGTGGGGAAGAGTTGCTGGTCTGTTTTTGGCTTCAGTTGCTGTTGTGTTTGGGGGAGGAGAGGTGCTGCTGTTGTCTTTTGAGGAGAAGGCAGCTGGTCCTGGTATATTTTGGGGACGTGAGTGGGTGCTGCACCGTGTCGGCGGGGGAACCGAGTGGCTGCTGCACCGTGTCGGGATGGGACCCGAGTGGGTGCTGCACCGTGTCGGGATGGGCCCGAGTGGGTGCTGCACCGTGTCGGGGGGGGACGCGTGTGTTACTGTTGTGGTGTGGGGAAGAGTTGCTGGTCTGTTTTTGGCTTCAGTTGCTGTTGTGTTTGGGGGAGGAGAGGTGCTGCTGTTGTCTTTTGGGGAGAAGGGAGCTGGTCCTGGTATATTTTGGGGACGCGAGTGGGTGCTGCACCGTGTCGGGGGGGACACGCGAGTGGCTGCTGCACCGTGTCGGGGTGGGACGCGATTGGCTGCTCCCCTGTGTTGGGGGGGGACGCGAGTGGGTGCTGCACCGTGTCGGGGGGGACACGCGAGTGGCTGCTGCACCGTGTCGGGGTGGGACGCGAGTGGCTGCTCCCCTGTGTTGGGGGGGGACGCGAGTGTTAGTGTTCTGGTGTGGGGGAAGAGTTGCTGCTCTGTTTTTGGCTTCAGTTGGTGCTGTGTCTGGGGGAGGAGAGGTGCTGCTGTTATCTTTTGGGGAGAAGGGAGCTCATCCTGGTCTATTTTGGGGACGCGAGTGGGTCCTGCACCGTGTCGGGGGGGGACGCGAGTGGGTCCTGCACCGTGTCGGGGGGAGACGCGAGTGGGTGCTGCACCGTGTCGGGGGGGGGACGCGAGTGGGTCCTGCACCGTGTCGGTGGGGCACCCGAGTGGCTGCTGCACCCGAGTGGCTGCTGCACCCGAGTGGCTGCTGCACCGTGTCGGGATGGGACCCGAGTGGCTGCTGCACCGTGTCGGGGGGGACCCGAGTGGCTGCTGCACCGTGTTGGGGGGGACCCGAGTGGCTGCTGCACCGTGTCGGGGTGGACCCGAGTGGCTGCTGCACCGTGTCGGGGGGGGGCACGCGTGTGTTACTGTTGTGGTGTGGGGAAGAGTTGCTGGTCTGTTTTTGGCTTCAGTTGCTGTTGTGTTTGGGGGAGGAGAGGTGCTGCTGTTGTCTTTTGGGGAGAAGGGAGCTGGTCCTGGTATATATTGGGGACGTGAGTGGGTGCTGCACCGTGTCGGGGGGGACACGCGAGTGGCTGCTCCCCTGTGTTGGGGGGGGACGCGAGTGGCTGCTCCCCTGTGTTGGGGGGGGACGCGAGTGTTAGTGTTCTGGTGTGGGGGAAGAGTTGCTGCTCTGTTTTTGGCTTCAGTTGGTGCTGTGTCTGGGGGAGGAGAGGTGCTGCTGTTATCTTTTGGGGATAAGGGAGCTGGTCCTGGTCTATTTTGGGGACGCGAGTGGGTGCTGCACCGTGTCGGAGGGGGACGCGAGTGGGTCCTGCACCGTGTCGGGGGGGGACGCGAGTGGGTCCTGCACCGTGTCGGCGGGGGACCCGAATGGCTGCTGCACCCGAGTGGCTGCTGCACCCGAGTGGCTGCTGCACCGTGTCGGGATGGGACCCGAGTGGCTGCTGCACCGTGTCGGGATGGGACCCGAGTGGCTGCTGCACCATGTCGGGGGGGACCCGAGTGGCTGCTGCACCGTGTCGGGGGCGACCCGAGTGGCTGCTGCACCGTGTCGGGGGGGGACGCGTGTGTTACTGTTGTGGTGTGGGGAAGAGTTGCTGGTCTGTTTTTGGCTTCAGTTGCTGTTGTGTTTGGGGGAGGAGAGGTGCTGCTGTTGTCTTTTGAGGAGAAGGCAGCTGGTCCTGGTATATTTTGGGGACGTGAGTGGGTGCTGCACCGTGTCGGCGGGGGAACCGAGTGGCTGCTGCACCGTGTCGGGATGGGACCCGAGTGGCTGCTGCACCGTGTCGGGATGGGACCCGAGTGGGTGCTGCACCGTGTCGGGGGGGGACGCGTGTGTTACTGTTGTGGTGTGGGGAAGAGTTGCTGGTCTGTTTTTGGCTTCAGTTGCTGTTGTGTTTGGGGGAGGAGAGGTGCTGCTGTTGTCTTTTGGGGAGAAGGGAGCTGGTCCTGGTATATTTTGGGGACGCGAGTGGGTGCTGCACCGTGTCGGGGGGGACACGCGAGTGGCTGCTCCCCTGTGTTGGGGGGGGAGGCGAGTGGCTGCTCCCCTGTGTTGGGGGGGGACGCGAGTATTAGTGTTCTGGTGTGGGGGAAGAGTTGCTGCTCTGTTTTTGGCTTCAGTTGGTGCTGTGTCTGGGGGAGGAGAGGTGCTGCTGTTATCTTTTGGGGAGAAGGGTGCTCATCCTGGTCTATTTTGGGGACACGAGTGGGTGCTGCACCGTGTCGGAGGGGGACGCGAGTGGGTCCTGCACCGTGTCGGGGGGGGATGCGAGTGGGTCCTGCACCGTGTCGGGGGGGAGACGCGAGTGGGTCCTGCACCGTGTCGGGGGGGAGACGCGAGTGGGTCCTGCACCGTGTCGGGGGGGGACGCGAGTGGGTCCTGTACCGTGTCGGCGGGGGACCCGAGTGGCTGCTGCACCCGAGTGGCTGCTGCACCCGAGTGGCTGCTGCACCGTGTCGGGATGGGACCCGAGTGGCTGCTGCACCGTGTCGGGATGGGACCCGAGTGGCTGCTGCACCGTGTCGGGGGGGACCCGAGTGGCTGCTGCACCGTGTCGGGGGGGACCCGAGTGGCTGCTGCACCGTGTTGGGGGGGGACGCATGTGTTACTGTTGTGGTGTGGGGAAGAGTTGCTGGTCTGTTTTTGGCTTCAGTTGCTGTTGTGTTTGGGGGAGGAGAGGTGCTGCTGTTGTCTTTTGGGGAGAAGGCAGCTGGTCCTGGTATATTTTGGGGACGCGAGTGGGTGCTGCACCGTGTCGGGGGGGACACGCGAGTGGCTGCTGCACCGTGTCGGGGGGGACGCGAGTGGCTTCTCCCCTGTGTTGGGGGGGGACGCGAGTGGCTGCTCCCCTGTGTTGGGGGGGGACGCGAGTGTTAGTGTTCTGGTTTGCGGGAAGAGTTGCTGCTCTGTTTTTGGCTTCAGTTGGTGCTGTGTCTGGGGGAGGAGAGGTGCTGCTGTTATCTTTTGGGGAGAAGGGAGCTCATCCTGGTCTATTTTGGGGACGCGAGTGGGTCCTGCACCGTGTCGGGGGGGCACCCGAGTGGCTGCTGCACCCGAGTGGCTGCTGCACCCGAGTGGCTGCTGCACCGTGTCGGGATGGGACCCGAGTGGCTGCTGCACCGTGTCGGGGGGGACCCGAGTGGCTGCTGCACCGTGTCGGGGGGGACCCGAGTGGCTGCTGCACCGTGTCGGGGGGGACCCGAGTGGCTGCTGCACCGTGTCGGGGTGGACCCGAGTGGCTGCTGCACCGTGTCGGGGGGGACCCGAGTGGCTGCTGCACCGTGTCGGGGGGGGGCACGCGTGTGTTACTGTTGTGGTGTGGGGAAGAGTTGCTGGTCTGTTTTTGGCTTCAGTTGCTGTTGTGTTTGGTGGAGGAGAGGTGCTGCTGTTGTCTTTTGGGGAGAAGGGAGCTGGTCCTGGTATATATTGGGGACGCGAGTGGGTGCTGCACCGTGTCGGGGGGGACACGCGAGTGGCTGCTCCCCTGTGTTGGGGGGGGACGCGAGTGGCTGCTCCCCTGTGTTGGGGGGGGACGCGAGTGTTAGTGTTCTGGTGTGGGGGAAGAGTTGCTGCTCTGTTTTTGGCTTCAGTTGGTGCTGTGTCTGGGGGAGGAGAGGTGCTGCTGTTATCTTTTGGGGAGAAGGGAGCTGGTCCTGGTCTATTTTGGGGACGCGAGTGGGTGCTGCACCGTGTCGGAGGGGGACGCGAGTGGGTCCTGCACCGTGTCGGGGGGGGACGCGAGTGGGTCCTGCACCGTGTCGGCGGGGGACCCGAGTGGCTGCTGCACCCGAGTGGCTGCTGCACCCGAGTGGCTGCTGCACCGTGTCGGGATGGGACCCGAGTGGCTGCTGCACCGTGTCGGGATGGGACCCGAGTGGCTGCTGCACCATGTCGGGGGGGACCCGAGTGGCTGCTGCACCGTGTCGGGGGGGGACGCGTGTGTTACTGTTGTGGTGTGGGGAAGAGTTGCTGGTCTGTTTTTGGCTTCAGTTGCTGTTGTGTTTGGGGGAGGAGAGGTGCTGCTGTTGTCTTTTGAGGAGAAGGCAGCTGGTCCTGGTATATTTTGGGGACGTGAGTGGGTGCTGCACCGTGTCGGCGGGGGAACCGAGTGGCTGCTGCACCGTGTCGGGATGGGACCCGAGTGGGTGCTGCACCGTGTCGGGATGGGCCCGAGTGGGTGCTGCACCGTGTCGGGGGGGGACGCGTGTGTTACTGTTGTGGTGTGGGGAAGAGTTGCTGGTCTGTTTTTGGCTTCAGTTGCTGTTGTGTTTGGGGGAGGAGAGGTGCTGCTGTTGTCTTTTGGGGAGAAGGGAGCTGGTCCTGGTATATTTTGGGGACGCGAGTGGGTGCTGCACCGTGTCGGGGGGGACACGCGAGTGGCTGCTGCACCGTGTCGGGGTGGGACGCGATTGGCTGCTCCCCTGTGTTGGGGGGGGACGCGAGTGGGTGCTGCACCGTGTCGGGGGGGACACGCGAGTGGCTGCTGCACCGTGTCGGGGTGGGACGCGAGTGGCTGCTCCCCTGTGTTGGGGGGGGACGCGAGTGTTAGTGTTCTGGTGTGGGGGAAGAGTTGCTGCTCTGTTTTTGGCTTCAGTTGGTGCTGTGTCTGGGGGAGGAGAGGTGCTGCTGTTATCTTTTGGGGAGAAGGGAGCTCATCCTGGTCTATTTTGGGGACGCGAGTGGGTCCTGCACCGTGTCGGGGGGGGACGCGAGTGGGTCCTGCACCGTGTCGGGGGGGAGACGCGAGTGGGTGCTGCACCGTGTCGGGGGGGGGACGCGAGTGGGTCCTGCACCGTGTCGGTGGGGCACCCGAGTGGCTGCTGCACCCGAGTGGCTGCTGCACCCGAGTGGCTGCTGCACCGTGTCGGGATGGGACCCGAGTGGCTGCTGCACCGTGTCGGGGGGGACCCGAGTGGCTGCTGCACCGTGTTGGGGGGGACCCGAGTGGCTGCTGCACCGTGTCGGGGTGGACCCGAGTGGCTGCTGCACCGTGTCGGGGGGGGGCACGCGTGTGTTACTGTTGTGGTGTGGGGAAGAGTTGCTGGTCTGTTTTTGGCTTCAGTTGCTGTTGTGTTTGGGGGAGGAGAGGTGCTGCTGTTGTCTTTTGGGGAGAAGGGAGCTGGTCCTGGTATATATTGGGGACGTGAGTGGGTGCTGCACCGTGTCGGGGGGGACACGCGAGTGGCTGCTCCCCTGTGTTGGGGGGGGACGCGAGTGGCTGCTCCCCTGTGTTGGGGGGGGACGCGAGTGTTAGTGTTCTGGTGTGGGGGAAGAGTTGCTGCTCTGTTTTTGGCTTCAGTTGGTGCTGTGTCTGGGGGAGGAGAGGTGCTGCTGTTATCTTTTGGGGATAAGGGAGCTGGTCCTGGTCTATTTTGGGGACGCGAGTGGGTGCTGCACCGTGTCGGAGGGGGACGCGAGTGGGTCCTGCACCGTGTCGGGGGGGGACGCGAGTGGGTCCTGCACCGTGTCGGCGGGGGACCCGAGTGGCTGCTGCACCCGAGTGGCTGCTGCACCCGAGTGGCTGCTGCACCGTGTCGGGATGGGACCCGAGTGTCTGGTGCAGCGTGTCGGGGCAGGGACGCGAGTGGGTGCTGCACCGTGTCGGGGGGGGGACCCGCGTGGCTCCTGCACCGTGTCGGGGGGGGGGGACCCGAGTGGGTGCTGCACCGTGTCGGGGGGGGACGCGTGTGTTACTGTTGTGGTGTGGGGAAGAGTTGCTGGTCTGTTTTTGGCTTCAGTTGCTGTTGTGTTTGGGGGAGGAGAGGTGCTGCTGTTGTCTTTTGGGGAGAAGGGAGCTGGTCCTGGTATATTTTGGGGACGCGAGTGGGTGCTGCACCGTATCGGGGGGGACACGCGAGTGGCTGCTGCACCGTGTCGGGGTGGGACGCGATTGGCTGCTCCCCTGTGTTGGGGGGGGACGCGATTGGCTGCTCCCCTGTGTTGGGGGGGGACGCGATTGGCTGCTCCCCTGTGTTGGGGGGGGACGCGATTGGCTGCTCCCCTGTGTTGGGGGGGGACGCGAGTGGGTGCTGCACCGTGTCAGGGGGGACACGCGAGTGGCTGCTGCACCGTGTCGGGGTGGGACGCGAGTGGCTGCTCCCCTGTGTTGGGGGGGGACGCGAGTGTTAGTGTTCTGGTGTGGGGGAAGAGTTGCTGCTCTGTTTTTGGCTTCAGTTGGTGCTGTGTCTGGGGGAGGAGAGGTGCTGCTGTTATCTTTTGGGGAGAAGGGAGCTCATCCTGGTCTATTTTGGGGACGCGAGTGGGTCCTGCACCGTATCGGGGGGGGACGCGAGTGGGTCCTGCACCGTGTCGGGGGGGAGACGCGAGTGGGTGCTGCACCGTGTCGGGGGGGGACGCGAGTGGGTCCTGCACCGTGTCGGTGGGGCACCCGAGTGGCTGCTGCACCCGAGTGGCTGCTGCACCGTGTCGGGATGGGACCCGAGTGGCTGCTGCACCGTGTCGGGGGGGACCCGAGTGGCTGCTGCACCGTGTCGGGGGGGACCCGAGTGGCTGCTGCACCGTGTCGGGGTGGACCCGAGTGGCTGCTGCACCGTGTCGGGGGGGACCCGAGTGGCTGCTGCACCGTGTCGGGGGGGGGCACGCGTGTGTTACTGTTGTGGTGTGGGGAAGAGTTGCTGGTCTGTTTTTGGCTTCAGTTGCTGTTGTGTTTGGGGGAGGAGAGGTGCTGCTGTTGTCTTTTGGGGAGAAGGGAGCTGGTCCTGGTATATTTTGGGGACGCGAGTGGGTGCTGCACCGTGTCGGGGGGGACACGCGAGTGGCTGCTGCACCGTGTCGGGGTGGGACGCGATTGGCTGCTCCCCTGTGTTGGGGGGGGACGCGATTGGCTGCTCCCCTGTGTTGGGGGGGGACGCGATTGGCTGCTCCCCTGTGTTGGGGGGGGACGCGAGTGGGTGCTGCACCGTGTCAGGGGGGACACGCGAGTGGCTGCTGCACCGTGTCGGGGTGGGACGCGAGTGGCTGCTCCCCTGTGTTGGGGGGGGACGCGAGTGTTAGTGTTCTGGTGTGGGGGAAGAGTTGCTGCTCTGTTTTTGGCTTCAGTTGGTGCTGTGTCTGGGGGAGGAGAGGTGCTGCTGTTATCTTTTGGGGAGAAGGGAGCTCATCCTGGTCTATTTTGGGGACGCGAGTGGGTCCTGCACCGTATCGGGGGGGGACGCGAGTGGGTCCTGCACCGTGTCGGGGGGGAGACGCGAGTGGGTGCTGCACCGTGTCGGGGGGGGACGCGAGTGGGTCCTGCACCGTGTCGGTGGGGCACCCGAGTGGCTGCTGCACCCGAGTGGCTGCTGCACCGTGTCGGGATGGGACCCGAGTGGCTGCTGCACCGTGTCGGGGGGGACCCGAGTGGCTGCTGCACCGTGTCGGGGTGGACCCGAGTGGCTGCTGCACCGTGTCGGGGGGGACCCGAGTGGCTGCTGCACCGTGTCGGGGGGGGGCACGCGTGTGTTACTGTTGTGGTGTGGGGAAGAGTTGCTGGTCTGTTTTTGGCTTCAGTTGCTGTTGTGTTTGGGGGAGGAGAGGTGCTGCTGTTGTCTTTTGGGGAGAAGGGAGCTGGTCCTGGTATATTTTGGGGACGCGAGTGGGTGCTGCACCGTGTCGGGGGGGACACGCGAGTGGCTGCTGCACCGTGTCGGGGTGGGACGCGATTGGCTGCTCCCCTGTGTTGGGGGGGGACGCGATTGGCTGCTCCCCTGTGTTGGGGGGGGACGCGATTGGCTGCTCCCCTGTGTTGGGGGGGGACGCGATTGGCTGCTCCCCTGTGTTGGGGGGGGACGCGAGTGGGTGCTGCACCGTGTCAGGGGGGACACGCGAGTGGCTGCTGCACCGTGTCGGGGTGGGACGCGAGTGGCTGCTCCCCTGTGTTGGGGGGGGACGCGAGTGTTAGTGTTCTGGTGTGGGGGAAGAGTTGCTGCTCTGTTTTTGGCTTCAGTTGGTGCTGTGTCTGGGGGAGGAGAGGTGCTGCTGTTATCTTTTGGGGAGAAGGGAGCTCATCCTGGTCTATTTTGGGGACGCGAGTGGGTCCTGCACCGTATCGGGGGGGGACGCGAGTGGGTCCTGCACCGTGTCGGGGGGGAGACGCGAGTGGGTGCTGCACCGTGTCGGGGGGGGACGCGAGTGGGTCCTGCACCGTGTCGGTGGGGCACCCGAGTGGCTGCTGCACCCGAGTGGCTGCTGCACCGTGTCGGGATGGGACCCGAGTGGCTGCTGCACCGTGTCGGGGGGGACCCGAGTGGCTGCTGCACCGTGTCGGGGTGGACCCGAGTGGCTGCTGCACCGTGTCGGGGGGGACCCGAGTGGCTGCTGCACCGTGTCGGGGGGGGGCACGCGTGTGTTACTGTTGTGGTGTGGGGAAGAGTTGCTGGTCTGTTTTTGGCTTCAGTTGCTGTTGTGTTTGGGGGAGGAGAGGTGCTGCTGTTGTCTTTTGGGGAGAAGGGAGCTGGTCCTGGTATATTTTGGGGACGCGAGTGGGTGCTGCACCGTGTCGGGGGGGACACGCGAGTGGCTGCTGCACCGTGTCGGGGTGGGACGCGATTGGCTGCTCCCCTGTGTTGGGGGGGGACGCGATTGGCTGCTCCCCTGTGTTGGGGGGGGACGCGATTGGCTGCTCCCCTGTGTTGGGGGGGGACGCGATTGGCTGCTCCCCTGTGTTGGGGGGGGACGCGAGTGGGTGCTGCACCGTGTCAGGGGGGACACGCGAGTGGCTGCTGCACCGTGTCGGGGTGGGACGCGAGTGGCTGCTCCCCTGTGTTGGGGGGGGACGCGAGTGTTAGTGTTCTGGTGTGGGGGAAGAGTTGCTGCTCTGTTTTTGGCTTCAGTTGGTGCTGTGTCTGGGGGAGGAGAGGTGCTGCTGTTATCTTTTGGGGAGAAGGGAGCTCATCCTGGTCTATTTTGGGGACGCGAGTGGGTCCTGCACCGTATCGGGGGGGGACGCGAGTGGGTCCTGCACCGTGTCGGGGGGGAGACGCGAGTGGGTGCTGCACCGTGTCGGGGGGGGACGCGAGTGGGTCCTGCACCGTGTCGGTGGGGCACCCGAGTGGCTGCTGCACCCGAGTGGCTGCTGCACCGTGTCGGGATGGGACCCGAGTGGCTGCTGCACCGTGTCGGGGGGGACCCGAGTGGCTGCTGCACCGTGTCGGGGGGGACCCGAGTGGCTGCTGCACCGTGTCGGGGTGGACCCGAGTGGCTGCTGCACCGTGTCGGGGGGGACCCGAGTGGCTGCTGCACCGTGTCGGGGGGGGGCACGCGTGTGTTACTGTTGTGGTGTGGGGAAGAGTTGCTGGTCTGTTTTTGGCTTCAGTTGCTGTTGTGTTTGGGGGAGGAGAGGTGCTGCTGTTGTCTTTTGGGGAGAAGGGAGCTGGTCCTGGTATATTTTGGGGACGCGAGTGGGTGCTGCACCGTGTCGGGGGGGACACGCGAGTGGCTGCTGCACCGTGTCGGGGTGGGACGCGATTGGCTGCTCCCCTGTGTTGGGGGGGGACGCGATTGGCTGCTCCCCTGTGTTGGGGGGGGACGCGATTGGCTGCTCCCCTGTGTTGGGGGGGGACGCGAGTGGGTGCTGCACCGTGTCAGGGGGGACACGCGAGTGGCTGCTGCACCGTGTCGGGGTGGGACGCGAGTGGCTGCTCCCCTGTGTTGGGGGGGGACGCGAGTGTTAGTGTTCTGGTGTGGGGGAAGAGTTGCTGCTCTGTTTTTGGCTTCAGTTGGTGCTGTGTCTGGGGGAGGAGAGGTGCTGCTGTTATCTTTTGGGGAGAAGGGAGCTCATCCTGGTCTATTTTGGGGACGCGAGTGGGTCCTGCACCGTATCGGGGGGGGACGCGAGTGGGTCCTGCACCGTGTCGGGGGGGAGACGCGAGTGGGTGCTGCACCGTGTCGGGGGGGGACGCGAGTGGGTCCTGCACCGTGTCGGTGGGGCACCCGAGTGGCTGCTGCACCCGAGTGGCTGCTGCACCGTGTCGGGATGGGACCCGAGTGGCTGCTGCACCGTGTCGGGGGGGACCCGAGTGGCTGCTGCACCGTGTCGGGGTGGACCCGAGTGGCTGCTGCACCGTGTCGGGGGGGACCCGAGTGGCTGCTGCACCGTGTCGGGGGGGGGCACGCGTGTGTTACTGTTGTGGTGTGGGGAAGAGTTGCTGGTCTGTTTTTGGCTTCAGTTGCTGTTGTGTTTGGGGGAGGAGAGGTGCTGCTGTTGTCTTTTGGGGAGAAGGGAGCTGGTCCTGGTATATTTTGGGGACGCGAGTGGGTGCTGCACCGTGTCGGGGGGGACACGCGAGTGGCTGCTGCACCGTGTCGGGGTGGGACGCGATTGGCTGCTCCCCTGTGTTGGGGGGGGACGCGATTGGCTGCTCCCCTGTGTTGGGGGGGGACGCGATTGGCTGCTCCCCTGTGTTGGGGGGGGACGCGATTGGCTGCTCCCCTGTGTTGGGGGGGGACGCGAGTGGGTGCTGCACCGTGTCAGGGGGGACACGCGAGTGGCTGCTGCACCGTGTCGGGGTGGGACGCGAGTGGCTGCTCCCCTGTGTTGGGGGGGGACGCGAGTGTTAGTGTTCTGGTGTGGGGGAAGAGTTGCTGCTCTGTTTTTGGCTTCAGTTGGTGCTGTGTCTGGGGGAGGAGAGGTGCTGCTGTTATCTTTTGGGGAGAAGGGAGCTCATCCTGGTCTATTTTGGGGACGCGAGTGGGTCCTGCACCGTATCGGGGGGGGACGCGAGTGGGTCCTGCACCGTGTCGGGGGGGAGACGCGAGTGGGTGCTGCACCGTGTCGGGGGGGGACGCGAGTGGGTCCTGCACCGTGTCGGTGGGGCACCCGAGTGGCTGCTGCACCCGAGTGGCTGCTGCACCGTGTCGGGATGGGACCCGAGTGGCTGCTGCACCGTGTCGGGGGGGACCCGAGTGGCTGCTGCACCGTGTCGGGGTGGACCCGAGTGGCTGCTGCACCGTGTCGGGGGGGACCCGAGTGGCTGCTGCACCGTGTCGGGGGGGGGCACGCGTGTGTTACTGTTGTGGTGTGGGGAAGAGTTGCTGGTCTGTTTTTGGCTTCAGTTGCTGTTGTGTTTGGGGGAGGAGAGGTGCTGCTGTTGTCTTTTGGGGAGAAGGGAGCTGGTCCTGGTATATTTTGGGGACGCGAGTGGGTGCTGCACCGTGTCGGGGGGGACACGCGAGTGGCTGCTGCACCGTGTCGGGGTGGGACGCGATTGGCTGCTCCCCTGTGTTGGGGGGGGACGCGATTGGCTGCTCCCCTGTGTTGGGGGGGGACGCGATTGGCTGCTCCCCTGTGTTGGGGGGGGACGCGATTGGCTGCTCCCCTGTGTTGGGGGGGGACGCGAGTGGGTGCTGCACCGTGTCAGGGGGACACGCGAGTGGCTGCTGCACCGTGTCGGGGTGGGACGCGAGTGGCTGCTCCCCTGTGTTGGGGGGGGACGCGAGTGTTAGTGTTCTGGTGTGGGGGAAGAGTTGCTGCTCTGTTTTTGGCTTCAGTTGGTGCTGTGTCTGGGGGAGGAGAGGTGCTGCTGTTATCTTTTGGGGAGAAGGGAGCTCATCCTGGTCTATTTTGGGGACGCGAGTGGGTCCTGCACCGTATCGGGGGGGGACGCGAGTGGGTCCTGCACCGTGTCGGGGGGGAGACGCGAGTGGGTGCTGCACCGTGTCGGGGGGGACGCGAGTGGGTCCTGCACCGTGTCGGTGGGGCACCCGAGTGGCTGCTGCACCCGAGTGGCTGCTGCACCGTGTCGGGATGGGACCCGAGTGGCTGCTGCACCGTGTCGGGGGGGACCCGAGTGGCTGCTGCACCGTGTCGGGGTGGACCCGAGTGGCTGCTGCACCGTGTCGGGGGGACCCGAGTGGCTGCTGCACCGTGTCGGGGGGGGGCACGCGTGTGTTACTGTTGTGGTGTGGGGAAGAGTTGCTGGTCTGTTTTTGGCTTCAGTTGCTGTTGTGTTTGGGGGAGGAGAGGTGCTGCTGTTGTCTTTTGGGGAGAAGGGAGCTGGTCCTGGTATATTTTGGGGACGCGAGTGGGTGCTGCACCGTGTCGGGGGGGACACGCGAGTGGCTGCTGCACCGTGTCGGGGTGGGACGCGATTGGCTGCTCCCCTGTGTTGGGGGGGGACGCGATTGGCTGCTCCCCTGTGTTGGGGGGGGACGCGATTGGCTGCTCCCCTGTGTTGGGGGGGGACGCGATTGGCTGCTCCCCTGTGTTGGGGGGGGACGCGAGTGGGTGCTGCACCGTGTCAGGGGGGACACGCGAGTGGCTGCTGCACCGTGTCGGGGTGGGACGCGAGTGGCTGCTCCCCTGTGTTGGGGGGGGACGCGAGTGTTAGTGTTCTGGTGTGGGGGAAGAGTTGCTGCTCTGTTTTTGGCTTCAGTTGGTGCTGTGTCTGGGGGAGGAGAGGTGCTGCTGTTATCTTTTGGGGAGAAGGGAGCTCATCCTGGTCTATTTTGGGGACGCGAGTGGGTCCTGCACCGTATCGGGGGGGGACGCGAGTGGGTCCTGCACCGTGTCGGGGGGGAGACGCGAGTGGGTGCTGCACCGTGTCGGGGGGGGACGCGAGTGGGTCCTGCACCGTGTCGGTGGGGCACCCGAGTGGCTGCTGCACCCGAGTGGCTGCTGCACCGTGTCGGGATGGGACCCGAGTGGCTGCTGCACCGTGTCGGGGGGGACCCGAGTGGCTGCTGCACCGTGTCGGGGGGGACCCGAGTGGCTGCTGCACCGTGTCGGGGTGGACCCGAGTGGCTGCTGCACCGTGTCGGGGGGGACCCGAGTGGCTGCTGCACCGTGTCGGGGGGGGGCACGCGTGTGTTACTGTTGTGGTGTGGGGAAGAGTTGCTGGTCTGTTTTTGGCTTCAGTTGCTGTTGTGTTTGGGGGAGGAGAGGTGCTGCTGTTGTCTTTTGGGGAGAAGGGAGCTGGTCCTGGTATATTTTGGGGACGCGAGTGGGTGCTGCACCGTGTCGGGGGGGACACGCGAGTGGCTGCTGCACCGTGTCGGGGTGGGACGCGATTGGCTGCTCCCCTGTGTTGGGGGGGGACGCGATTGGCTGCTCCCCTGTGTTGGGGGGGGACGCGATTGGCTGCTCCCCTGTGTTGGGGGGGGACGCGATTGGCTGCTCCCCTGTGTTGGGGGGGACGCGAGTGGGTGCTGCACCGTGTCAGGGGGGACACGCGAGTGGCTGCTGCACCGTGTCGGGGTGGGACGCGAGTGGCTGCTCCCCTGTGTTGGGGGGGGACGCGAGTGTTAGTGTTCTGGTGTGGGGGAAGAGTTGCTGCTCTGTTTTTGGCTTCAGTTGGTGCTGTGTCTGGGGGAGGAGAGGTGCTGCTGTTATCTTTTGGGGAGAAGGGAGCTCATCCTGGTCTATTTTGGGGACGCGAGTGGGTCCTGCACCGTATCGGGGGGGGACGCGAGTGGGTCCTGCACCGTGTCGGGGGGGAGACGCGAGTGGGTGCTGCACCGTGTCGGGGGGGGACGCGAGTGGGTCCTGCACCGTGTCGGTGGGGCACCCGAGTGGCTGCTGCACCCGAGTGGCTGCTGCACCGTGTCGGGATGGGACCCGAGTGGCTGCTGCACCGTGTCGGGGGGGGACCCGAGTGGCTGCTCCCCTGTGTTGGGGGGGACGCGAGTGTTAGTGTTCTGGTGTGGGGGGAAGAGTTGCTGCTCTGTTTTTGGCTTCAGTTGGTGCTGTGTCTGGGGGAGGAGAGGTGCTGCTGTTATCTTTTGGGGAGAAGGGAGCTCATCCTGGTCTATTTTGGGGACGCGAGTGGGTCCTGCACCGTATCGGGGGGGGACGCGAGTGGGTCCTGCACCGTGTCGGGGGGGAGACGCGAGTGGGTGCTGCACCGTGTCGGGGGGGGACGCGAGTGGGTCCTGCACCGTGTCGGTGGGGCACCCGAGTGGCTGCTGCACCCGAGTGGCTGCTGCACCGTGTCGGGATGGGACCCGAGTGGCTGCTGCACCGTGTCGGGGGGGACCCGAGTGGCTGCTGCACCGTGTCGGGGGGGACCCGAGTGGCTGCTGCACCGTGTCGGGTGGACCCGAGTGGCTGCTGCACCGTGTCGGGGGGGACCCGAGTGGCTGCTGCACCGTGTCGGGGGGGGGCACGCGTGTGTTACTGTTGTGGTGTGGGGAAGAGTTGCTGGTCTGTTTTTGGCTTCAGTTGCTGTTGTGTTTGGGGGAGGAGAGGTGCTGCTGTTGTCTTTTGGGGAGAAGGGAGCTGGTCCTGGTATATTTTGGGGACGCGAGTGGGTGCTGCACCGTGTCGGGGGGGACACGCGAGTGGCTGCTGCACCGTGTCGGGGTGGGACGCGATTGGCTGCTCCCCTGTGTTGGGGGGGGACGCGATTGGCTGCTCCCCTGTGTTGGGGGGGGGACGCGATTGGCTGCTCCCCTGTGTTGGGGGGGGACGCGATTGGCTGCTCCCCTGTGTTGGGGGGGGACGCGAGTGGGTGCTGCACCGTGTCAGGGGGGACACGCGAGTGGCTGCTGCACCGTGTCGGGGTGGGACGCGAGTGGCTGCTCCCCTGTGTTGGGGGGGGACGCGAGTGTTAGTGTTCTGGTGTGGGGGAAGAGTTGCTGCTCTGTTTTTGGCTTCAGTTGGTGCTGTGTCTGGGGGAGGAGAGGTGCTGCTGTTATCTTTTGGGGAGAAGGGAGCTCATCCTGGTCTATTTTGGGGACGCGAGTGGGTCCTGCACCGTATCGGGGGGGGACGCGAGTGGGTCCTGCACCGTGTCGGGGGGGAGACGCGAGTGGGTGCTGCACCGTGTCGGGGGGGGACGCGAGTGGGTCCTGCACCGTGTCGGTGGGGCACCCGAGTGGCTGCTGCACCCGAGTGGCTGCTGCACCGTGTCGGGATGGGACCCGAGTGGCTGCTGCACCGTGTCGGGGGGGACCCGAGTGGCTGCTGCACCGTGTCGGGGGGGACCCGAGTGGCTGCTGCACCGTGTCGGGGTGGACCCGAGTGGCTGCTGCACCGTGTCGGGGGGGACCCGAGTGGCTGCTGCACCGTGTCGGGGGGGGGCACGCGTGTGTTACTGTTGTGGTGTGGGGAAGAGTTGCTGGTCTGTTTTTGGCTTCAGTTGCTGTTGTGTTTGGGGGAGGAGAGGTGCTGCTGTTGTCTTTTGGGGAGAAGGGAGCTGGTCCTGGTATATATTGGGGACGCGAGTGGGTGCTGCACCGTGTCGGGGGGGACACGCGAGTGGCTGCTCCCCTGTGTTGGGGGGGGAGGCGATTGGCTGCTCCCCTGTGTTGGGGGGGGACGCGAGTGTTAGTGTTCTGGTGTGGGGGAAGAGTTGCTGCTCTGTTTTTGGCTTCAGTTGGTGCTGTGTCTGGGGGAGGAGAGGTGCTGCTGTTATCTTTTGGGGAGAAGGGAGCTGGTCCTGGTCTATTTTGGGGACGCGAGTGGGTGCTGCACCGTGTCGGAGGGGGACGCGAGTGGGTCCTGCACCGTGTCGGGGGGGGACGCGAGTGGGTCCTGCACCGTGTCGGCGGGGGACCCGAATGGCTGCTGCACCCGAGTGGCTGCTGCACCCGAGTGGCTGCTGCACCGTGTCGGGATGGGACCCGAGTGGCTGCTGCACCGTGTCGGGATGGGACCCGAGTGGCTGCTGCACCATGTCGGGGGGGACCCGAGTGGCTGCTGCACCGTGTCGGGGGGGACCCGAGTGGCTGCTGCACCGTGTCGGGGGGGGACGCGTGTGTTACTGTTGTGGTGTGGGGAAGAGTTGCTGGTCTGTTTTTGGCTTCAGTTGCTGTTGTGTTTGGGGGAGGAGAGGTGCTGCTGTTGTCTTTTGAGGAGAAGGCAGCTGGTCCTGGTATATTTTGGGGACGTGAGTGGGTGCTGCACCGTGTCGGCGGGGGAACCGAGTGGCTGCTGCACCGTGTCGGGATGGGACCCGAGTGGGTGCTGCACCGTGTCGGGATGGGCCCGAGTGGGTGCTGCACCGTGTCGGGGGGTGACGCGTGTGTTACTGTTGTGGTGTGGGGAAGAGTTGCTGGTCTGTTTTTGGCTTCAGTTGCTGTTGTGTTTGGGGGAGGAGAGGTGCTGCTGTTGTCTTTTGGGGAGAAGGGAGCTGGTCCTGGTATATTTTGGGGACGCGAGTGGGTGCTGCACCGTGTCGGGGGGGACACGCGAGTGGCTGCTGCACCGTGTCGGGGTGGGACGCGATTGGCTGCTCCCCTGTGTTGGGGGGGGACGCGAGTGGGTGCTGCACCGTGTCGGGGGGGACACGCGAGTGGCTGCTGCACCGTGTCGGGGTGGGACGCGAGTGGCTGCTCCCCTGTGTTGGGGGGGGACGCGAGTGTTAGTGTTCTGGTGTGGGGGAAGAGTTGCTGCTCTGTTTTTGGCTTCAGTTGGTGCTGTGTCTGGGGGAGGAGAGGTGCTGCTGTTATCTTTTGGGGAGAAGGGAGCTCATCCTGGTCTATTTTGGGGACGCGAGTGGGTCCTGCACCGTGTCGGGGGGGAGACGCGAGTGGGTCCTGCACCGTGTCGGGGGGGAGACGCGAGTGGGTGCTGCACCGTGTCGGGGGGGGACGCGAGTGGGTCCTGCACCGTGTCGGTGGGGCACCCGAGTGGCTGCTGCACCCGAGTGGCTGCTGCACCGTGTCGGGATGGGACCCGAGTGGCTGCTGCACCGTGTCGGGGGGGACCCGAGTGGCTGCTGCACCGTGTCGGGGGGGACCCGAGTGGCTGCTGCACCGTGTCGGGGGGGACCCGAGTGGCTGCTGCACCGTGTCGGGGGGGGGCACGCGTGTGTTACTGTTGTGGTGTGGGGAAGAGTTGCTGGTCTGTTTTTGGCTTCAGTTGCTGTTGTGTTTGGGGGAGGAGAGGTGCTGCTGTTGTCTTTTGGGGAGAAGGGAGCTGGTCCTGGTATATTTTGGGGACGCGAGTGGGTGCTGCACCGTGTCGGGGGGGACACGCGAGTGGCTGCTGCACCGTGTCGGGGTGGGACGCGATTGGCTGCTCCCCTGTGTTGGGGGGGGACGCGATTGGCTGCTCCCCTGTGTTGGGGGGGGACGCGATTGGCTGCTCCCCTGTGTTGGGGGGGGACGCGATTGGCTGCTCCCCTGTGTTGGGGGGGGACGCGAGTGGGTGCTGCACCGTGTCAGGGGGGACACGCGAGTGGCTGCTGCACCGTGTCGGGGTGGGACGCGAGTGGCTGCTCCCCTGTGTTGGGGGGGGACGCGAGTGTTAGTGTTCTGGTGTGGGGGAAGAGTTGCTGCTCTGTTTTTGGCTTCAGTTGGTGCTGTGTCTGGGGGAGGAGAGGTGCTGCTGTTATCTTTTGGGGAGAAGGGAGCTCATCCTGGTCTATTTTGGGGACGCGAGTGGGTCCTGCACCGTATCGGGGGGGGACGCGAGTGGGTCCTGCACCGTGTCGGGGGGGAGACGCGAGTGGGTGCTGCACCGTGTCGGGGGGGGACGCGAGTGGGTCCTGCACCGTGTCGGTGGGGCACCCGAGTGGCTGCTGCACCCGAGTGGCTGCTGCACCCGAGTGGCTGCTGCACCGTGTCGGGATGGGACCCGAGTGGCTGCTGCACCGTGTCGGGGGGGACCCGAGTGGCTGCTGCACCGTGTCGGGGTGGACCCGAGTGGCTGCTGCACCGTGTCGGGGTGGACCCGAGTGGCTGCTGCACCGTGTCGGGGGGGACCCGAGTGGCTGCTGCACCGTGTCGGGGGGGGGCACGCGTGTGTTACTGTTGTGGTGTGGGGAAGAGTTGCTGGTCTGTTTTTGGCTTCAGTTGCTGTTGTGTTTGGGGGAGGAGAGGTGCTGCTGTTGTCTTTTGGGGAGAAGGGAGCTGGTCCTGGTATATATTGGGGACGCGAGTGGGTGCTGCACCGTGTCGGGGGGGACACGCGAGTGGCTGCTCCCCTGTGTTGGGGGGGGACGCGAGTGGCTGCTCCCCTGTGTTGGGGGGGGACGCGAGTGTTAGTGTTCTGGTGTGGGGGAAGAGTTGCTGCTCTGTTTTTGGCTTCAGTTGGTGCTGTGTCTGGGGGAGGAGAGGTGCTGCTGTTATCTTTTGGGGAGAAGGGAGCTGGTCCTGGTCTATTTTGGGGACGCGAGTGGGTGCTGCACCGTGTCGGAGGGGGACGCGAGTGGGTCCTGCACCGTGTCGGGGGGGGACGCGAGTGGGTCCTGCACCGTGTCGGCGGGGGACCCGAATGGCTGCTGCACCCGAGTGGCTGCTGCACCCGAGTGGCTGCTGCACCGTGTCGGGATGGGACCCGAGTGGCTGCTGCACCGTGTCGGGATGGGACCCGAGTGGCTGCTGCACCATGTCGGGGGGGACCCGAGTGGCTGCTGCACCGTGTCGGGGGGGACCCGAGTGGCTGCTGCACCGTGTCGGGGGGGGACGCGTGTGTTACTGTTGTGGTGTGGGGAAGAGTTGCTGGTCTGTTTTTGGCTTCAGTTGCTGTTGTGTTTGGGGGAGGAGAGGTGCTGCTGTTGTCTTTTGAGGAGAAGGCAGCTGGTCCTGGTATATTTTGGGGACGTGAGTGGGTGCTGCACCGTGTCGGCGGGGGAACCGAGTGGCTGCTGCACCGTGTCGGGATGGGACCCGAGTGGGTGCTGCACCGTGTCGGGATGGGCCCGAGTGGGTGCTGCACCGTGTCGGGGGGGGACGCGTGTGTTACTGTTGTGGTGTGGGGAAGAGTTGCTGGTCTGTTTTTGGCTTCAGTTGCTGTTGTGTTTGGGGGAGGAGAGGTGCTGCTGTTGTCTTTTGGGGAGAAGGGAGCTGGTCCTGGTATATTTTGGGGACGCGAGTGGGTGCTGCACCGTGTCGGGGGGGACACGCGAGTGGCTGCTGCACCGTGTCGGGGTGGGACGCGATTGGCTGCTCCCCTGTGTTGGGGGGGGACGCGAGTGGGTGCTGCACCGTGTCGGGGGGGACACGCGAGTGGCTGCTGCACCGTGTCGGGGTGGGACGCGAGTGGCTGCTGCACCGTGTCGGGGGGGACCCGAGTGGCTGCTGCACCGTGTCGGGGGGGGGCACGCGTGTGTTACTGTTGTGGTGTGGGGAAGAGTTGCTGGTCTGTTTTTGGCTTCAGTTGCTGTTGTGTTTGGGGGAGGAGAGGTGCTGCTGTTGTCTTTTGGGGAGAAGGGAGCTGGTCCTGGTATATATTGGGGACGCGAGTGGGTGCTGCACCGTGTCGGGGGGGACACGCGAGTGGCTGCTCCCCTGTGTTGGGGGGGGACGCGAGTGGCTGCTCCCCTGTGTTGGGGGGGGACGCGAGTGTTAGTGTTCTGGTGTGGGGGAAGAGTTGCTGCTCTGTTTTTGGCTTCAGTTGGTGCTGTGTCTGGGGGAGGAGAGGTGCTGCTGTTATCTTTTGGGGAGAAGGGAGCTGGTCCTGGTCTATTTTGGGGACGCGAGTGGGTGCTGCACCGTGTCGGAGGGGGACGCGAGTGGGTCCTGCACCGTGTCGGGGGGGGACGCGAGTGGGTCCTGCACCGTGTCGGCGGGGGACCCGAGTGGCTGCTGCACCCGAGTGGCTGCTGCACCCGAGTGGCTGCTGCACCGTGTCGGGATGGGACCCGAGTGGCTGCTGCACCGTGTCGGGATGGGACCCGAGTGGCTGCTGCACCATGTCGGGGGGGACCCGAGTGGCTGCTGCACCGTGTCGGGGGGGACCCGAGTGGCTGCTGCACCGTGTCGGGGGGGGACGCGTGTGTTACTGTTGTGGTGTGGGGAAGAGTTGCTGGTCTGTTTTTGGCTTCAGTTGCTGTTGTGTTTGGGGGAGGAGAGGTGCTGCTGTTGTCTTTTGAGGAGAAGGCAGCTGGTCCTGGTATATTTTGGGGACGTGAGTGGGTGCTGCACCGTGTCGGCGGGGGAACCGAGTGGCTGCTGCACCGTGTCGGGATGGGACCCGAGTGGGTGCTGCACCGTGTCGGGATGGGCCCGAGTGGGTGCTGCACCGTGTCGGGGGGGGACGCGTGTGTTACTGTTGTGGTGTGGGGAAGAGTTGCTGGTCTGTTTTTGGCTTCAGTTGCTGTTGTGTTTGGGGGAGGAGAGGTGCTGCTGTTGTCTTTTGGGGAGAAGGGAGCTGGTCCTGGTATATTTTGGGGACGCGAGTGGGTGCTGCACCGTGTCGGGGGGGACACGCGAGTGGCTGCTGCACCGTGTCGGGGTGGGACGCGATTGGCTGCTCCCCTGTGTTGGGGGGGGACGCGAGTGGGTGCTGCACCGTGTCGGGGGGGACACGCGAGTGGCTGCTGCACCGTGTCGGGGTGGGACGCGAGTGGCTGCTCCCCTGTGTTGGGGGGGGACGCGAGTGTTAGTGTTCTGGTGTGGGGGAAGAGTTGCTGCTCTGTTTTTGGCTTCAGTTGGTGCTGTGTCTGGGGGAGGAGAGGTGCTGCTGTTATCTTTTGGGGAGAAGGGAGCTCATCCTGGTCTATTTTGGGGACGCGAGTGGGTCCTGCACCGTGTCGGGGGGGGACGCGAGTGGGTCCTGCACCGTGTCGGGGGGGAGACGCGAGTGGGTGCTGCACCGTGTCGGGGGGGGACGCGAGTGGGTCCTGCACCGTGTCGGTGGGGCACCCGAGTGGCTGCTGCACCCGAGTGGCT
The DNA here is from genome assembly GCF_965638725.1 of Aptenodytes patagonicus. NCBI lineage: Eukaryota > Metazoa > Chordata > Aves > Sphenisciformes > Spheniscidae > Aptenodytes > Aptenodytes patagonicus. Next base: position 37,740 of record NW_027472191.1, on the reverse strand, counting down.
GCTGCACCGTGTCGGGATGGGACCCGAGTGGCTGCTGCACCGTGTCGGGGGGGACCCGAGTGGCTGCTGCACCGTGTCGGGGGGGACCCGAGTGGCTGCTGCACCGTGTCGGGGTGGACCCGAGTGGCTGCTGCACCGTGTCGGGGGGGACCCGAGTGGCTGCTGCACCGTGTCGGGGGGGGGCACGCGTGTGTTACTGTTGTGGTGTGGGGAAGAGTTGCTGGTCTGTTTTTGGCTTCAGTTGCTGTTGTGTTTGGGGGAGGAGAGGTGCTGCTGTTGTCTTTTGGGGAGAAGGGAGCTGGTCCTGGTATATATTGGGGACGCGAGTGGGTGCTGCACCGTGTCGGGGGGGACACGCGAGTGGCTGCTCCCCTGTGTTGGGGGGGGACGCGAGTGGCTGCTCCCCTGTGTTGGGGGGGGACGCGAGTGTTAGTGTTCTGGTGTGGGGGAAGAGTTGCTGCTCTGTTTTTGGCTTCAGTTGGTGCTGTGTCTGGGGGAGGAGAGGTGCTGCTGTTATCTTTTGGGGAGAAGGGAGCTGGTCCTGGTCTATTTTGGGGACGCGAGTGGGTGCTGCACCGTGTCGGAGGGGGACGCGAGTGGGTCCTGCACCGTGTCGGGGGGGGACGCGAGTGGGTCCTGCACCGTGTCGGCGGGGGACCCGAATGGCTGCTGCACCCGAGTGGCTGCTGCACCCGAGTGGCTGCTGCACCGTGTCGGGATGGGACCCGAGTGGCTGCTGCACCGTGTCGGGATGGGACCCGAGTGGCTGCTGCACCATGTCGGGGGGGACCCGAGTGGCTGCTGCACCATGTCGGGGGGGACCCGAGTGGCTGCTGCACCGTGTCGGGGGGGACCCGAGTGGCTGCTGCACCGTGTCGGGGGGGGACGCGTGTGTTACTGTTGTGGTGTGGGGAAGAGTTGCTGGTCTGTTTTTGGCTTCAGTTGCTGTTGTGTTTGGGGGAGGAGAGGTGCTGCTGTTGTCTTTTGAGGAGAAGGCAGCTGGTCCTGGTATATTTTGGGGACGTGAGTGGGTGCTGCACCGTGTCGGCGGGGGAACCGAGTGGCTGCTGCACCGTGTCGGGATGGGCCCGAGTGGGTGCTGCACCGTGTCGGGGGGGGACGCGTGTGTTACTGTTGTGGTGTGGGGAAGAGTTGCTGGTCTGTTTTTGGCTTCAGTTGCTGTTGTGTTTGGGGGAGGAGAGGTGCTGCTGTTGTCTTTTGGGGAGAAGGGAGCTGGTCCTGGTATATTTTGGGGACGCGAGTGGGTGCTGCACCGTGTCGGGGGGGACACGCGAGTGGCTGCTGCACCGTGTCGGGGTGGGACGCGATTGGCTGCTCCCCTGTGTTGGGGGGGGACGCGAGTGGGTGCTGCACCGTGTCGGGGGGGACACGCGAGTGGCTGCTGCACCGTGTCGGGGTGGGACGCGAGTGGCTGCTCCCCTGTGTTGGGGGGGGACGCGAGTGTTAGTGTTCTGGTGTGGGGGAAGAGTTGCTGCTCTGTTTTTGGCTTCAGTTGGTGCTGTGTCTGGGGGAGGAGAGGTGCTGCTGTTATCTTTTGGGGAGAAGGGAGCTCATCCTGGTCTATTTTGGGGACGCGAGTGGGTCCTGCACCGTGTCGGGGGGGGACGCGAGTGGGTCCTGCACCGTGTCGGGGGGGAGACGCGAGTGGGTGCTGCACCGTGTCGGGGGGGGGACGCGAGTGGGTCCTGCACCGTGTCGGTGGGGCACCCGAGTGGCTGCTGCACCCGAGTGGCTGCTGCACCCGAGTGGCTGCTGCACCGTGTCGGGATGGGACCCGAGTGGCTGCTGCACCATGTCGGGGGGGACCCGAGTGGCTGCTGCACCGTGTCGGGGGGGACCCGAGTGGCTGCTGCACCGTGTCGGGGTGGACCCGAGTGGCTGCTGCACCGTGTCGGGGGGGACCCGAGTGGCTGCTGCACGGTGTCGGGGGGGGGCACGCGTGTGTTACTGTTGTGGTGTGGGGAAGAGTTGCTGGTCTGTTTTTGGCTTCAGTTGCTGTTGTGTTTGGGGGAGGAGAGGTGCTGCTGTTGTCTTTTGGGGAGAAGGGAGCTGGTCCTGGTATATATTGGGGACGCGAGTGGGTGCTGCACCGTGTCGGGGGGGACACGCGAGTGGCTGCTCCCCTGTGTTGGGGGGGGACGCGAGTGGCTGCTCCCCTGTGTTGGGGGGGGACGCGAGTGGCTGCTCCCCTGTGTTGGGGGGGGACGCGAGTGTTAGTGTTCTGGTGTGGGGGAAGAGTTGCTGCTCTGTTTTTGGCTTCAGTTGGTGCTGTGTCTGGGGGAGGAGAGGTGCTGCTGTTATCTTTTGGGGATAAGGGAGCTGGTCCTGGTCTATTTTGGGGACGCGAGTGGGTGCTGCACCGTGTCGGAGGGGGACGCGAGTGGGTCCTGCACCGTGTCGGGGGGGGACGCGAGTGGGTCCTGCACCGTGTCGGCGGGGGACCCGAGTGGCTGCTGCACCCGAGTGGCTGCTGCACCCGAGTGGCTGCTGCACCCGAGTGGCTGCTGCACCGTGTCGGGATGGGACCCGAGTGTCTGGTGCAGCGTGTCGGGGCAGGGACGCGAGTGGGTGCTGCACCGTGTCGGGGGGGGGACCCGCGTGGCTCCTGCACCGTGTCGGGGGGGGGGGGACCCGAGTGGGTGCTGCACCGTGTCGGGGGGGGACGCGTGTGTTACTGTTGTGGTGTGGGGAAGAGTTGCTGGTCTGTTTTTGGCTTCAGTTGCTGTTGTGTTTGGGGGAGGAGAGGTGCTGCTGTTGTCTTTTGGGGAGAAGGGAGCTGGTCCTGGTATATTTTGGGGACGCGAGTGGGTGCTGCACCGTGTCGGGGGGGACACGCGAGTGGCTGCTGCACCGTGTCGGGGTGGGACGCGATTGGCTGCTCCCCTGTGTTGGGGGGGGACGCGATTGGCTGCTCCCCTGTGTTGGGGGGGGACGCGATTGGCTGCTCCCCTGTGTTGGGGGGGGACGCGATTGGCTGCTCCCCTGTGTTGGGGGGGGACGCGAGTGGGTGCTGCACCGTGTCAGGGGGGACACGCGAGTGGCTGCTGCACCGTGTCGGGGTGGGACGCGAGTGGCTGCTCCCCTGTGTTGGGGGGGGACGCGAGTGTTAGTGTTCTGGTGTGGGGGAAGAGTTGCTGCTCTGTTTTTGGCTTCAGTTGGTGCTGTGTCTGGGGGAGGAGAGGTGCTGCTGTTATCTTTTGGGGAGAAGGGAGCTCATCCTGGTCTATTTTGGGGACGCGAGTGGGTCCTGCACCGTGTCGGGGGGGGACGCGAGTGGGTCCTGCACCGTGTCGGGGGGGAGACGCGAGTGGGTGCTGCACCGTGTCGGGGGGGGGACGCGAGTGGGTCCTGCACCGTGTCGGTGGGGCACCCGAGTGGCTGCTGCACCCGAGTGGCTGCTGCACCGTGTCGGGATGGGACCCGAGTGGCTGCTGCACCGTGTCGGGGGGGACCCGAGTGGCTGCTGCACCGTGTCGGGGGGGACCCGAGTGGCTGCTGCACCGTGTCGGGGGGGACCCGAGTGGCTGCTGCACGGTGTCGGGGGGGGGCACGCGTGTGTTACTGTTGTGGTGTGGGGAAGAGTTGCTGGTCTGTTTTTGGCTTCAGTTGCTGTTGTGTTTGGGGGAGGAGAGGTGCTGCTGTTGTCTTTTGGGGAGAAGGGAGCTGGTCCTGGTATATATTGGGGACGCGAGTGGGTGCTGCACCGTGTCGGGGGGGACACGCGAGTGGCTGCTCCCCTGTGTTGGGGGGGGACGCGAGTGGCTGCTCCCCTGTGTTGGGGGGGGACGCGAGTGGCTGCTCCCCTGTGTTGGGGGGGGACGCGAGTGTTAGTGTTCTGGTGTGGGGGAAGAGTTGCTGCTCTGTTTTTGGCTTCAGTTGGTGCTGTGTCTGGGGGAGGAGAGGTGCTGCTGTTATCTTTTGGGGATAAGGGAGCTGGTCCTGGTCTATTTTGGGGACGCGAGTGGGTGCTGCACCGTGTCGGAGGGGGACGCGAGTGGGTCCTGCACCGTGTCGGGGGGGGACGCGAGTGGGTCCTGCACCGTGTCGGCGGGGGACCCGAGTGGCTGCTGCACCCGAGTGGCTGCTGCACCCGAGTGGCTGCTGCACCGTGTCGGGATGGGACCCGAGTGTCTGGTGCAGCGTGTCGGGGCAGGGACGCGAGTGGGTGCTGCACCGTGTCGGGGGGGGGACCCGCGTGGCTCCTGCACCGTGTCGGGGGGGGGGGACCCGAGTGGGTGCTGCACCGTGTCGGGGGGGGACGCGTGTGTTACTGTTGTGGTGTGGGGAAGAGTTGCTGGTCTGTTTTTGGCTTCAGTTGCTGTTGTGTTTGGGGGAGGAGAGGTGCTGCTGTTGTCTTTTGGGGAGAAGGGAGCTGGTCCTGGTATATTTTGGGGACGCGAGTGGGTGCTGCACCGTGTCGGGGGGGACACGCGAGTGGCTGCTGCACCGTGTCGGGGTGGGACGCGATTGGCTGCTCCCCTGTGTTGGGGGGGGACGCGATTGGCTGCTCCCCTGTGTTGGGGGGGGACGCGATTGGCTGCTCCCCTGTGTTGGGGGGGGACGCGATTGGCTGCTCCCCTGTGTTGGGGGGGGACGCGAGTGGGTGCTGCACCGTGTCAGGGGGGACACGCGAGTGGCTGCTGCACCGTGTCGGGGTGGGACGCGAGTGGCTGCTCCCCTGTGTTGGGGGGGGACGCGAGTGTTAGTGTTCTGGTGTGGGGGAAGAGTTGCTGCTCTGTTTTTGGCTTCAGTTGGTGCTGTGTCTGGGGGAGGAGAGGTGCTGCTGTTATCTTTTGGGGAGAAGGGAGCTCATCCTGGTCTATTTTGGGGACGCGAGTGGGTCCTGCACCGTGTCGGGGGGGGACGCGAGTGGGTCCTGCACCGTGTCGGGGGGGAGACGCGAGTGGGTGCTGCACCGTGTCGGGGGGGGGACGCGAGTGGGTCCTGCACCGTGTCGGTGGGGCACCCGAGTGGCTGCTGCACCCGAGTGGCTGCTGCACCGTGTCGGGATGGGACCCGAGTGGCTGCTGCACCGTGTCGGGGGGGACCCGAGTGGCTGCTGCACCGTGTCGGGGGGGACCCGAGTGGCTGCTGCACCGTGTCGGGGTGGACCCGAGTGGCTGCTGCACCGTGTCGGGGGGGACCCGAGTGGCTGCTGCACCGTGTCGGGGGGGGGCACGCGTGTGTTACTGTTGTGGTGTGGGGAAGAGTTGCTGGTCTGTTTTTGGCTTCAGTTGCTGTTGTGTTTGGGGGAGGAGAGGTGCTGCTGTTGTCTTTTGGGGAGAAGGGAGCTGGTCCTGGTATATATTGGGGACGCGAGTGGGTGCTGCACCGTGTCGGGGGGGACACGCGAGTGGCTGCTCCCCTGTGTTGGGGGGGGACGCGAGTGGCTGCTCCCCTGTGTTGGGGGGGGACGCGATTGGCTGCTCCCCTGTGTTGGGGGGGACGCGAGTGGGTGCTGCACCGTGTCGGGGGGGACACGCGAGTGGCTGCTGCACCGTGTCGGGGTGGGACGCGAGTGGCTGCTCCCCTGTGTTGGGGGGGGACGCGAGTGTTAGTGTTCTGGTGTGGGGGAAGAGTTGCTGCTCTGTTTTTGGCTTCAGTTGGTGCTGTGTCTGGGGGAGGAGAGGTGCTGCTGTTATCTTTTGGGGAGAAGGGAGCTGGTCCTGGTCTATTTTGGGGACGCGAGTGGGTCCTGCACCGTGTCGGAGGGGGACGCGAGTGGGTCCTGCACCGTGTCGGGGGGGGACGCGAGTGGGTCCTGCACCGTGTCGGCGGGGGACCCGAATGGCTGCTGCACCCGAGTGGCTGCTGCACCCGAGTGGCTGCTGCACCCGAGTGGCTGCTGCACCGTGTCGGGATGGGACCCGAGTGGCTGCTGCACCGTGTCGGGATGGGACCCGAGTGGCTGCTGCACCGTGTCGGGGGGGACCCGAGTGGCTGCTGCACCGTGTCGGGGGGGACCCGAGTGGCTGCTGCACCGTGTCGGGGGGGGACGCGTGTGTTACTGTTGTGGTGTGGGGAAGAGTTGCTGGTCTGTTTTTGGCTTCAGTTGCTGTTGTGTTTGGGGGAGGAGAGGTGCTGCTGTTGTCTTTTGAGGAGAAGGCAGCTGGTCCTGGTATATTTTGGGGACGCGAGTGGGTCCTGCACCGTGTCGGCGGGGGACCCGAATGGCTGCTGCACCCGAGTGGCTGCTGCACCCGAGTGGCTGCTGCACCGTGTCGGGATGGGACCCGAGTGGCTGCTGCACCGTGTCGGGATGGGACCCGAGTGGCTGCTGCACCGTGTCGGGGGGGACCCGAGTGGCTGCTGCACCGTGTCGGGGGGGACCCGAGTGGCTGCTGCACCGTGTCGGGGGGGGACGCGTGTGTTACTGTTGTGGTGTGGGGAAGAGTTGCTGGTCTGTTTTTGGCTTCAGTTGCTGTTGTGTTTGGGGGAGGAGAGGTGCTGCTGTTGTCTTTTGAGGAGAAGGCAGCTGGTCCTGGTATATTTTGGGGACGTGAGTGGGTGCTGCACCGTGTCGGCGGGGGAACCGAGTGGCTGCTGCACCGTGTCGGGATGGGACCCGAGTGGCTGCTGCACCGTGTCGGGATGGGACCCGAGTGGGTGCTGCACCGTGTCGGGGGGGGACGCGTGTGTTACTGTTGTGGTGTGGGGAAGAGTTGCTGGTCTGTTTTTGGCTTCAGTTGCTGTTGTGTTTGGGGGAGGAGAGGTGCTGCTGTTGTCTTTTGGGGAGAAGGGAGCTGGTCCTGGTATATTTTGGGGACGCGAGTGGGTGCTGCACCGTGTCGGGGGGGACACGCGAGTGGCTGCTCCCCTGTGTTGGGGGGGGAGGCGAGTGGCTGCTCCCCTGTGTTGGGGGGGGACGCGAGTGTTAGTGTTCTGGTGTGGGGGAAGAGTTGCTGCTCTGTTTTTGGCTTCAGTTGGTGCTGTGTCTGGGGGAGGAGAGGTGCTGCTGTTATCTTTTGGGGAGAAGGGTGCTCATCCTGGTCTATTTTGGGGACACGAGTGGGTGCTGCACCGTGTCGGAGGGGGACGCGAGTGGGTCCTGCACCGTGTCGGGGGGGGATGCGAGTGGGTCCTGCACCGTGTCGGGGGGGAGACGCGAGTGGGTCCTGCACCGTGTCGGGGGGGAGACGCGAGTGGGTCCTGCACCGTGTCGGGGGGGGACGCGAGTGGGTCCTGCACTGTGTCGGCGGGGGACCCGAGTGGCTGCTGCACCCGAGTGGCTGCTGCACCCGAGTGGCTGCTGCACCGTGTCGGGATGGGACCCGAGTGGCTGCTGCACCGTGTCGGGATGGGACCCGAGTGGCTGCTGCACCGTGTCGGGGGGGACCCGAGTGGCTGATGCACCGTGTCGGGGGGGACCCGAGTGGCTGCTGCACCGTGTTGGGGGGGGACGCATGTGTTACTGTTGTGGTGTGGGGAAGAGTTGCTGGTCTGTTTTTGGCTTCAGTTGCTGTTGTGTTTGGGGGAGGAGAGGTGCTGCTGTTGTCTTTTGGGGAGAAGGGAGCTGGTCCTGGTATATTTTGGGGACGCGAGTGGGTGCTGCACCGTGTCGGGGGGGACACGCGAGTGGCTGCTGCACCGTGTCGGGGGGGACGCGAGTGGCTTCTCCCCTGTGTTGGGGGGGGACGCGAGTGGCTGCTCCCCTGTGTTGGGGGGGGACGCGAGTGGCTGCTCCCCTGTGTTGGGGGGGGACGCGAGTGGCTGCTCCCCTGTGTTGGGGGGGGACGCGAGTGTTAGTGTTCTGGTTTGCGGGAAGAGTTGCTGCTCTGTTTTTGGCTTCAGTTGGTGCTGTGTCTGGGGGAGGAGAGGTGCTGCTGTTATCTTTTGGGGAGAAGGGAGCTCATCCTGGTCTATTTTGGGGACGCGAGTGGGTCCTGCACCGTGTCGGGGGGGCACCCGAGTGGCTGCTGCACCCGAGTGGCTGCTGCACCGTGTCGGGATGGGACCCGAGTGGCTGCTGCACCGTGTCGGGGGGGACCCGAGTGGCTGCTGCACCGTGTCGGGGGGGACCCGAGTGGCTGCTGCACCGTGTCGGGGTGGACCCGAGTGGCTGCTGCACCGTGTCGGGGGGGACCCGAGTGGCTGCTGCACCGTGTCGGGGGGGGCACGCGTGTGTTACTGTTGTGGTGTGGGGAAGAGTTGCTGGTCTGTTTTTGGCTTCAGTTGCTGTTGTGTTTGGGGGAGGAGAGGTGCTGTTGTTGTCTTTTGGGGAGAAGGGAGCTGGTCCTGGTATATATTGGGGACGCGAGTGGGTGCTGCACCGTGTCGGGGGGGACACGCGAGTGGCTGCTCCCCTGTGTTGGGGGGGGACGCGAGTGGCTTCTCCCCTGTGTTGGGGGGGGACGCGAGTGTTAGTGTTCTGGTGTGGGGGAAGAGTTGCTGCTCTGTTTTTGGCTTCAGTTGGTGCTGTGTCTGGGGGAGGAGAGGTGCTGCTGTTATCTTTTGGGGAGAAGGGAGCTGGTCCTGGTCTATTTTGGGGACGCGAGTGGGTGCTGCACCGTGTCGGAGGGGGACGCGAGTGGGTCCTGCACCGTGTCGGGGGGGGACGCGAGTGGGTCCTGCACCGTGTCGGCGGGGGACCCGAGTGGCTGCTGCACCCGAGTGGCTGCTGCACCCGAGTGGCTGCTGCACCGTGTCGGGATGGGACCCGAGTGGCTGCTGCACCGTGTCGGGATGGGACCCGAGTGGCTGCTGCACCATGTCGGGGGGGACCCGAGTGGCTGCTGCACCGTGTCGGGGGGGACCCGAGTGGCTGCTGCACCGTGTCGGGGGGGGACGCGTGTGTTACTGTTGTGGTGTGGGGAAGAGTTGCTGGTCTGTTTTTGGCTTCAGTTGCTGTTGTGTTTGGGGGAGGAGAGGTGCTGCTGTTGTCTTTTGAGGAGAAGGCAGCTGGTCCTGGTATATTTTGGGGACGTGAGTGGGTGCTGCACCGTGTCGGCGGGGGACCCGAGTGGCTGCTGCACCGTGTCGGGATGGGACCCGAGTGGCTGCTGCACCGTGTCAGGATGGGACCCGAGTGGGTGCTGCACCGTGTCGGGGGGGGACGCGTGTGTTACTGTTGTGGTGTGGGGAAGAGTTGCTGGTCTGTTTTTGGCTTCAGTTGCTGTTGTGTTTGGGGGAGGAGAGGTGCTGCTGTTGTCTTTTGGGGAGAAGGCAGCTGGTCCTGGTATATTTTGGGGACGCGAGTGGGTGCTGCACCGTGTCGGGGGGGACACGCGAGTGGCTGCTCCCCTGTGTTGGGGGGGGAGGCGATTGGCTGCTCCCCTGTGTTGGGGGGGGACGCGAGTGTTAGTGTTCTGGTGTGGGGGAAGAGTTGCTGCTCTGTTTTTGGCTTCAGTTGGTGCTGTGTCTGGGGGAGGAGAGGTGCTGCTGTTATCTTTTGGGGAGAAGGGTGTTCATCCTGGTCTATTTTGGGGACACGAGTGGGTGCCGCACCGTGTCGGAGGGGGACGCGAGTGGGTCCTGCACCGTGTCGGGGGGGGATGCGAGTGGGTCCTGCACCGTGTCGGGGGGGAGACGCGAGTGGGTCCTGCACCGTGTCGGGGGGGAGACGCGAGTGGGTCCTGCACCGTGTCGGGGGGGGACGCGAGTGGGTCCTGCACCGTGTCGGCGGGGGACCCGAGTGGCTGCTGCACCCGAGTGGCTGCTGCACCCGAGTGGCTGCTGCACCGTGTCGGGATGGGACCCGAGTGGCTGCTGCACCGTGTCGGGATGGGACCCGAGTGGCTGCTGCACCGTGTCGGCGGGGACCCGAGTGGCTGCTGCACCGTGTCGGGGGGGACCCGAGTGGCTGCTGCACCGTGTCGGGGGGGGACGCATGTGTTACTGTTGTGGTGTGGGGAAGAGTTGCTGGTCTGTTTTTGGCTTCAGTTGCTGTTGTGTTTGGGGGAGGAGAGGTGCTGCTGTTGTCTTTTGGGGAGAAGGCAGCTGGTCCTGGTATATTTTGGGGACGCGAGTGGCTGCTGCACCGTGTCGGGGGGGACGCGAGTGGCTTCTCCCCTGTGTTGGGGGGGGACGCGAGTGGCTGCTCCCCTGTGTTGGGGGGGGACGCGAGTGGCTGCTCCCCTGTGTTGGGGGGGGACGCGAGTGTTAGTGTTCTGGTTTGCGGGAAGAGTTGCTGCTCTGTTTTTGGCTTCAGTTGGTGCTGTGTCTGGGGGAGGAGAGGTGCTGCTGTTATCTTTTGGGGAGAAGGGAGCTCATCCTGGTCTATTTTGGGGACGCGAGTGGGTCCTGCACCGTGTCGGGGGGGGACGCGAGTGGGTCCTGCACCGTGTCGGGGGGGAGACGCGAGTGGGTGCTGCACCGTGTCGGGGGGGGGACGCGAGTGGGTCCTGCACCGTGTCGGTGGGGCACCCGAGTGGCTGCTGCACCCGAGTGGCTGCTGCACCGTGTCGGGATGGGACCCGAGTGGCTGCTGCACCGTGTCGGGGGGGACCCGAGTGGCTGCTGCACCGTGTCGGGGGGGACCCGAGTGGCTGCTGCACCGTGTCGGGGTGGACCCGAGTGGCTGCTGCACCGTGTCGGGGGGGACCCGAGTGGCTGCTGCACCGTGTCGGGGGGGGGCACGCGTGTGTTACTGTTGTGGTGTGGGGAAGAGTTGCTGGTCTGTTTTTGGCTTCAGTTGCTGTTGTGTTTGGGGGAGGAGAGGTGCTGCTGTTGTCTTTTGGGGAGAAGGGAGCTGGTCCTGGTATATATTGGGGACGCGAGTGGGTGCTGCACCGTGTCGGGGGGGACACGCGAGTGGCTGCTCCCCTGTGTTGGGGGGGGACGCGAGTGGCTGCTCCCCTGTGTTGGGGGGGGACGCGATTGGCTGCTCCCCTGTGTTGGGGGGGGACGCGAGTGGGTGCTGCACCGTGTCGGGGGGGACACGCGAGTGGCTGCTGCACCGTGTCGGGGTGGGACGCGAGTGGCTGCTCCCCTGTGTTGGGGGGGGACGCGAGTGTTAGTGTTCTGGTGTGGGGGAAGAGTTGCTGCTCTGTTTTTGGCTTCAGTTGGTGCTGTGTCTGGGGGAGGAGAGGTGCTGCTGTTATCTTTTGGGGAGAAGGGAGCTGGTCCTGGTCTATTTTGGGGACGCGAGTGGGTCCTGCACCGTGTCGGAGGGGGACGCGAGTGGGTCCTGCACCGTGTCGGGGGGGGACGCGAGTGGGTCCTGCACCGTGTCGGCGGGGGACCCGAGTGGCTGCTGCACCCGAGTGGCTGCTGCACCCGAGTGGCTGCTGCACCGTGTCGGGATGGGACCCGAGTGGCTGCTGCACCGTGTCGGGATGGGACCCGAGTGGCTGCTGCACCGTGTCGGCGGGGACCCGAGTGGCTGCTGCACCGTGTCGGGGGGGACCCGAGTGGCTGCTGCACCGTGTCGGGGGGGGACGCATGTGTTACTGTTGTGGTGTGGGGAAGAGTTGCTGGTCTGTTTTTGGCTTCAGTTGCTGTTGTGTTTGGGGGAGGAGAGGTGCTGCTGTTGTCTTTTGAGGAGAAGGCAGCTGGTCCTGGTATATTTTGGGGACGTGAGTGGGTGCTGCACCGTGTCGGCGGGGGACCCGAGTGGCTGCTGCACCGTGTCGGGATGGGACCCGAGTGGCTGCTGCACCGTGTCAGGATGGGACCCGAGTGGGTGCTGCACCGTGTCGGGGGGGGACGCGTGTGTTACTGTTGTGGTGTGGGGAAGAGTTGCTGGTCTGTTTTTGGCTTCAGTTGCTGTTGTGTTTGGGGGAGGAGAGGTGCTGCTGTTGTCTTTTGGGGAGAAGGCAGCTGGTCCTGGTATATTTTGGGGACGCGAGTGGGTGCTGCACCGTGTCGGGGGGGACACGCGAGTGGCTGCTCCCCTGTGTTGGGGGGGGAGGCGATTGGCTGCTCCCCTGTGTTGGGGGGGGACGCGAGTGTTAGTGTTCTGGTGTGGGGGAAGAGTTGCTGCTCTGTTTTTGGCTTCAGTTGGTGCTGTGTCTGGGGGAGGAGAGGTGCTGCTGTTATCTTTTGGGGAGAAGGGTGTTCATCCTGGTCTATTTTGGGGACACGAGTGGGTGCCGCACCGTGTCGGAGGGGGACGCGAGTGGGTCCTGCACCGTGTCGGGGGGGGATGCGAGTGGGTCCTGCACCGTGTCGGGGGGGAGACGCGAGTGGGTCCTGCACCGTGTCGGGGGGGAGACGCGAGTGGGTCCTGCACCGTGTCGGGGGGGGACGCGAGTGGGTCCTGCACCGTGTCGGCGGGGGACCCGAGTGGCTGCTGCACCCGAGTGGCTGCTGCACCCGAGTGGCTGCTGCACCGTGTCGGGATGGGACCCGAGTGGCTGCTGCACCGTGTCGGGATGGGACCCGAGTGGCTGCTGCACCGTGTCGGCGGGGACCCGAGTGGCTGCTGCACCGTGTCGGGGGGGACCCGAGTGGCTGCTGCACCGTGTCGGGGGGGGACGCATGTGTTACTGTTGTGGTGTGGGGAAGAGTTGCTGGTCTGTTTTTGGCTTCAGTTGCTGTTGTGTTTGGGGGAGGAGAGGTGCTGCTGTTGTCTTTTGGGGAGAAGGCAGCTGGTCCTGGTATATTTTGGGGACGCGAGTGGCTGCTGCACCGTGTCGGGGGGGACGCGAGTGGCTTCTCCCCTGTGTTGGGGGGGGACGCGAGTGGCTGCTCCCCTGTGTTGGGGGGGGACGCGAGTGGCTGCTCCCCTGTGTTGGGGGGGGACGCGAGTGTTAGTGTTCTGGTTTGCGGGAAGAGTTGCTGCTCTGTTTTTGGCTTCAGTTGGTGCTGTGTCTGGGGGAGGAGAGGTGCTGCTGTTATCTTTTGGGGAGAAGGGAGCTCATCCTGGTCTATTTTGGGGACGCGAGTGGGTCCTGCACCGTGTCGGGGGGGGACGCGAGTGGGTCCTGCACCGTGTCGGGGGGGAGACGCGAGTGGGTGCTGCACCGTGTCGGGGGGGGGACGCGAGTGGGTCCTGCACCGTGTCGGTGGGGCACCCGAGTGGCTGCTGCACCCGAGTGGCTGCTGCACCGTGTCGGGATGGGACCCGAGTGGCTGCTGCACCGTGTCGGGGGGGACCCGAGTGGCTGCTGCACCGTGTCGGGGGGGACCCGAGTGGCTGCTGCACCGTGTCGGGGTGGACCCGAGTGGCTGCTGCACCGTGTCGGGGGGGACCCGAGTGGCTGCTGCACCGTGTCGGGGGGGGGCACGCGTGTGTTACTGTTGTGGTGTGGGGAAGAGTTGCTGGTCTGTTTTTGGCTTCAGTTGCTGTTGTGTTTGGGGGAGGAGAGGTGCTGCTGTTGTCTTTTGGGGAGAAGGGAGCTGGTCCTGGTATATATTGGGGACGCGAGTGGGTGCTGCACCGTGTCGGGGGGGACACGCGAGTGGCTGCTCCCCTGTGTTGGGGGGGGACGCGAGTGGCTGCTCCCCTGTGTTGGGGGGGGACGCGATTGGCTGCTCCCCTGTGTTGGGGGGGGACGCGAGTGGGTGCTGCACCGTGTCGGGGGGGACACGCGAGTGGCTGCTGCACCGTGTCGGGGTGGGACGCGAGTGGCTGCTCCCCTGTGTTGGGGGGGGACGCGAGTGTTAGTGTTCTGGTGTGGGGGAAGAGTTGCTGCTCTGTTTTTGGCTTCAGTTGGTGCTGTGTCTGGGGGAGGAGAGGTGCTGCTGTTATCTTTTGGGGAGAAGGGAGCTGGTCCTGGTCTATTTTGGGGACGCGAGTGGGTCCTGCACCGTGTCGGAGGGGGACGCGAGTGGGTCCTGCACCGTGTCGGGGGGGGACGCGAGTGGGTCCTGCACCGTGTCGGCGGGGGACCCGAGTGGCTGCTGCACCCGAGTGGCTGCTGCACCCGAGTGGCTGCTGCACCGTGTCGGGATGGGACCCGAGTGGCTGCTGCACCGTGTCGGGATGGGACCCGAGTGGCTGCTGCACCGTGTCGGCGGGGACCCGAGTGGCTGCTGCACCGTGTCGGGGGGGACCCGAGTGGCTGCTGCACCGTGTCGGGGGGGGACGCATGTGTTACTGTTGTGGTGTGGGGAAGAGTTGCTGGTCTGTTTTTGGCTTCAGTTGCTGTTGTGTTTGGGGGAGGAGAGGTGCTGCTGTTGTCTTTTGGGGAGAAGGCAGCTGGTCCTGGTATATTTTGGGGACGCGAGTGGCTGCTGCACCGTGTCGGGGGGGACGCGAGTGGCTTCTCCCCTGTGTTGGGGGGGGACGCGAGTGGCTGCTCCCCTGTGTTGGGGGGGGACGCGAGTGGCTGCTCCCCTGTGTTGGGGGGGGACGCGAGTGTTAGTGTTCTGGTTTGCGGGAAGAGTTGCTGCTCTGTTTTTGGCTTCAGTTGGTGCTGTGTCTGGGGGAGGAGAGGTGCTGCTGTTATCTTTTGGGGAGAAGGGAGCTCATCCTGGTCTATTTTGGGGACGCGAGTGGGTCCTGCACCGTGTCGGGGGGGGACGCGAGTGGGTCCTGCACCGTGTCGGGGGGGAGACGCGAGTGGGTGCTGCACCGTGTCGGGGGGGGGACGCGAGTGGGTCCTGCACCGTGTCGGTGGGGCACCCGAGTGGCTGCTGCACCCGAGTGGCTGCTGCACCGTGTCGGGATGGGACCCGAGTGGCTGCTGCACCGTGTCGGGGGGGACCCGAGTGGCTGCTGCACCGTGTCGGGGGGGACCCGAGTGGCTGCTGCACCGTGTCGGGGTGGACCCGAGTGGCTGCTGCACCGTGTCGGGGGGGACCCGAGTGGCTGCTGCACCGTGTCGGGGGGGGGCACGCGTGTGTTACTGTTGTGGTGTGGGGAAGAGTTGCTGGTCTGTTTTTGGCTTCAGTTGCTGTTGTGTTTGGGGGAGGAGAGGTGCTGCTGTTGTCTTTTGGGGAGAAGGGAGCTGGTCCTGGTATATATTGGGGACGCGAGTGGGTGCTGCACCGTGTCGGGGGGGACACGCGAGTGGCTGCTCCCCTGTGTTGGGGGGGGACGCGAGTGGCTGCTCCCCTGTGTTGGGGGGGGACGCGATTGGCTGCTCCCCTGTGTTGGGGGGGGACGCGAGTGGGTGCTGCACCGTGTCGGGGGGGACACGCGAGTGGCTGCTGCACCGTGTCGGGGTGGGACGCGAGTGGCTGCTCCCCTGTGTTGGGGGGGGACGCGAGTGTTAGTGTTCTGGTGTGGGGGAAGAGTTGCTGCTCTGTTTTTGGCTTCAGTTGGTGCTGTGTCTGGGGGAGGAGAGGTGCTGCTGTTATCTTTTGGGGAGAAGGGAGCTGGTCCTGGTCTATTTTGGGGACGCGAGTGGGTCCTGCACCGTGTCGGAGGGGGACGCGAGTGGGTCCTGCACCGTGTCGGGGGGGGACGCGAGTGGGTCCTGCACCGTGTCGGCGGGGGACCCGAATGGCTGCTGCACCCGAGTGGCTGCTGCACCGTGTCGGGATGGGACCCGAGTGGCTGCTGCACCGTGTCGGGATGGGACCCGAGTGGCTGCTGCACCGTGTCGGGGGGGACCCGAGTGGCTGCTGCACCGTGTCGGGGGGGACCCGAGTGGCTGCTGCACCGTGTCGGGGGGGGACGCGTGTGTTACTGTTGTGGTGTGGGGAAGAGTTGCTGGTCTGTTTTTGGCTTCAGTTGCTGTTGTGTTTGGGGGAGGAGAGGTGCTGCTGTTGTCTTTTGAGGAGAAGGCAGCTGGTCCTGGTATATTTTGGGGACGTGAGTGGGTGCTGCACCGTGTCGGCGGGGGAACCGAGTGGCTGCTGCACCGTGTCGGGATGGGACCCGAGTGGCTGCTGCACCGTGTCGGGATGGGACCCGAGTGGGTGCTGCACCGTGTCGGGGGGGGACGCGTGTGTTACTGTTGTGGTGTGGGGAAGAGTTGCTGGTCTGTTTTTGGCTTCAGTTGCTGTTGTGTTTGGGGGAGGAGAGGTGCTGCTGTTGTCTTTTGGGGAGAAGGGAGCTGGTCGTGGTATATTTTGGGGACGCGAGTGGGTGCTGCACCGTGTCGGGGGGGACACGCGAGTGGCTGCTCCCCTGTGTTGGGGGGGGAGGCGAGTGGCTGCTCCCCTGTGTTGGGGGGGGACGCGAGTGTTAGTGTTCTGGTGTGGGGGAAGAGTTGCTGCTCTGTTTTTGGCTTCAGTTGGTGCTGTGTCTGGGGGAGGAGAGGTGCTGCTGTTATCGTTTGGGGAGAAGGGAGCTCATCCTGGTCTATTTTGGGGACACGAGTGGGTGCTGCACCGTGTCGGAGGGGGACGCGAGTGGGTCCTGCACCGTGTCGGGGGGGGATGCGAGTGGGTCCTGCACCGTGTCGGGGGGGAGACGCGAGTGGGTCCTGCACCGTGTCGGGGGGGAGACGCGAGTGGGTCCTGCACCGTGTCGGGGGGGGACGCGAGTGGGTCCTGCACCGTGTCGGCGGGGGACCCGAGTGGCTGCTGCACCCGAGTGGCTGCTGCACCCGAGTGGCTGCTGCACCGTGTCGGGATGGGACCCGAGTGGCTGCTGCACCGTGTCGGGATGGGACCCGAGTGGCTGCTGCACCGTGTCGGGGGGGACCCGAGTGGCTGATGCACCGTGTCGGGGGGGACCCGAGTGGCTGCTGCACCGTGTTGGGGGGGGACGCATGTGTTACTGTTGTGGTGTGGGGAAGAGTTGCTGGTCTGTTTTTGGCTTCAGTTGCTGTTGTGTTTGGGGGAGGAGAGGTGCTGCTGTTGTCTTTTGGGGAGAAGGGAGCTGGTCCTGGTATATTTTGGGGACGCGAGTGGGTGCTGCACCGTGTCGGGGGGGACACGCGAGTGGCTGCTGCACCGTGTCGGGGGGGACGCGAGTGGCTTCTCCCCTGTGTTGGGGGGGGACGCGAGTGGCTGCTCCCCTGTGTTGGGGGGGGACGCGAGTGGCTGCTCCCCTGTGTTGGGGGGGGACGCGAGTGGCTGCTCCCCTGTGTTGGGGGGGGACGCGAGTGTTAGTGTTCTGGTTTGCGGGAAGAGTTGCTGCTCTGTTTTTGGCTTCAGTTGGTGCTGTGTCTGGGGGAGGAGAGGTGCTGCTGTTATCTTTTGGGGAGAAGGGAGCTCATCCTGGTCTATTTTGGGGACGCGAGTGGGTCCTGCACCGTGTCGGGGGGGAGACGCGAGTGGGTCCTGCACCGTGTCGGGGGGGAGACGCGAGTGGGTCCTGCACCGTGTCGGGGGGGGACGCGAGTGGGTCCTGCACCGTGTCGGCGGGGGACCCGAGTGGCTGCTGCACCCGAGTGGCTGCTGCACCCGAGTGGCTGCTGCACCGTGTCGGGATGGGACCCGAGTGGCTGCTGCACCGTGTCGGGATGGGACCCGAGTGGCTGCTGCACCGTGTCGGGGGGGACCCGAGTGGCTGATGCACCGTGTCGGGGGGGACCCGAGTGGCTGCTGCACCGTGTTGGGGGGGGACGCATGTGTTACTGTTGTGGTGTGGGGAAGAGTTGCTGGTCTGTTTTTGGCTTCAGTTGCTGTTGTGTTTGGGGGAGGAGAGGTGCTGCTGTTGTCTTTTGGGGAGAAGGGAGCTGGTCCTGGTATATTTTGGGGACGCGAGTGGGTGCTGCACCGTGTCGGGGGGGACACGCGAGTGGCTGCTGCACCGTGTCGGGGGGGACGCGAGTGGCTTCTCCCCTGTGTTGGGGGGGGACGCGAGTGGCTGCTCCCCTGTGTTGGGGGGGGACGCGAGTGGCTGCTCCCCTGTGTTGGGGGGGGACGCGAGTGGCTGCTCCCCTGTGTTGGGGGGGGACGCGAGTGTTAGTGTTCTGGTTTGCGGGAAGAGTTGCTGCTCTGTTTTTGGCTTCAGTTGGTGCTGTGTCTGGGGGAGGAGAGGTGCTGCTGTTATCTTTTGGGGAGAAGGGAGCTCATCCTGGTCTATTTTGGGGACGCGAGTGGGTCCTGCACCGTGTCGGGGGGGCACCCGAGTGGCTGCTGCACCCGAGTGGCTGCTGCACCGTGTCGGGATGGGACCCGAGTGGCTGCTGCACCGTGTCGGGGGGGACCCGAGTGGCTGCTGCACCGTGTCGGGGGGGACCCGAGTGGCTGCTGCACCGTGTCGGGGTGGACCCGAGTGGCTGCTGCACCGTGTCGGGGGGGACCCGAGTGGCTGCTGCACCGTGTCGGGGGGGGGCACGCGTGTGTTACTGTTGTGGTGTGGGGAAGAGTTGCTGGTCTGTTTTTGGCTTCAGTTGCTGTTGTGTTTGGGGGAGGAGAGGTGCTGCTGTTGTCTTTTGGGGAGAAGGGAGCTGGTCCTGGTATATATTGGGGACGCGAGTGGGTGCTGCACCGTGTCGGGGGGGACACGCGAGTGGCTGCTCCCCTGTGTTGGGGGGGGACGCGAGTGGCTTCTCCCCTGTGTTGGGGGGGGACGCGAGTGTTAGTGTTCTGGTGTGGGGGAAGAGTTGCTGCTCTGTTTTTGGCTTCAGTTGGTGCTGTGTCTGGGGGAGGAGAGGTGCTGCTGTTATCTTTTGGGGAGAAGGGAGCTGGTCCTGGTCTATTTTGGGGACGCGAGTGGGTGCTGCACCGTGTCGGAGGGGGACGCGAGTGGGTCCTGCACCGTGTCGGGGGGGGACGCGAGTGGGTCCTGCACCGTGTCGGCGGGGGACCCGAGTGGCTGCTGCACCCGAGTGGCTGCTGCACCCGAGTGGCTGCTGCACCGTGTCGGGATGGGACCCGAGTGGCTGCTGCACCGTGTCGGGATGGGACCCGAGTGGCTGCTGCACCATGTCGGGGGGGACCCGAGTGGCTGCTGCACCGTGTCGGGGGGGACCCGAGTGGCTGCTGCACCGTGTCGGGGGGGGACGCGTGTGTTACTGTTGTGGTGTGGGGAAGAGTTGCTGGTCTGTTTTTGGCTTCAGTTGCTGTTGTGTTTGGGGGAGGAGAGGTGCTGCTGTTGTCTTTTGAGGAGAAGGCAGCTGGTCCTGGTATATTTTGGGGACGTGAGTGGGTGCTGCACCGTGTCGGCGGGGGACCCGAGTGGCTGCTGCACCGTGTCGGGATGGGACCCGAGTGGCTGCTGCACCGTGTCAGGATGGGACCCGAGTGGGTGCTGCACCGTGTCGGGGGGGGACGCGTGTGTTACTGTTGTGGTGTGGGGAAGAGTTGCTGGTCTGTTTTTGGCTTCAGTTGCTGTTGTGTTTGGGGGAGGAGAGGTGCTGCTGTTGTCTTTTGGGGAGAAGGCAGCTGGTCCTGGTATATTTTGGGGACGCGAGTGGGTGCTGCACCGTGTCGGGGGGGACACGCGAGTGGCTGCTCCCCTGTGTTGGGGGGGGAGGCGATTGGCTGCTCCCCTGTGTTGGGGGGGGACGCGAGTGTTAGTGTTCTGGTGTGGGGGAAGAGTTGCTGCTCTGTTTTTGGCTTCAGTTGGTGCTGTGTCTGGGGGAGGAGAGGTGCTGCTGTTATCTTTTGGGGAGAAGGGTGTTCATCCTGGTCTATTTTGGGGACACGAGTGGGTGCCGCACCGTGTCGGAGGGGGACGCGAGTGGGTCCTGCACCGTGTCGGGGGGGGATGCGAGTGGGTCCTGCACCGTGTCGGGGGGGAGACGCGAGTGGGTCCTGCACCGTGTCGGGGGGGAGACGCGAGTGGGTCCTGCACCGTGTCGGGGGGGGACGCGAGTGGGTCCTGCACCGTGTCGGCGGGGGACCCGAGTGGCTGCTGCACCCGAGTGGCTGCTGCACCCGAGTGGCTGCTGCACCGTGTCGGGATGGGACCCGAGTGGCTGCTGCACCGTGTCGGGATGGGACCCGAGTGGCTGCTGCACCGTGTCGGCGGGGACCCGAGTGGCTGCTGCACCGTGTCGGGGGGGACCCGAGTGGCTGCTGCACCGTGTCGGGGGGGGACGCATGTGTTACTGTTGTGGTGTGGGGAAGAGTTGCTGGTCTGTTTTTGGCTTCAGTTGCTGTTGTGTTTGGGGGAGGAGAGGTGCTGCTGTTGTCTTTTGGGGAGAAGGCAGCTGGTCCTGGTATATTTTGGGGACGCGAGTGGCTGCTGCACCGTGTCGGGGGGGACGCGAGTGGCTTCTCCCCTGTGTTGGGGGGGGACGCGAGTGGCTGCTCCCCTGTGTTGGGGGGGGACGCGAGTGGCTGCTCCCCTGTGTTGGGGGGGGACGCGAGTGTTAGTGTTCTGGTGTGGGGGAAGAGTTGCTGCTCTGTTTTTGGCTTCAGTTGGTGCTGTGTCTGGGGGAGGAGAGGTGCTGCTGTTATCTTTTGGGGAGAAGGGTGTTCATCCTGGTCTATTTTGGGGACACGAGTGGGTGCCGCACCGTGTCGGAGGGGGACGCGAGTGGGTCCTGCACCGTGTCGGGGGGGGATGCGAGTGGGTCCTGCACCGTGTCGGGGGGGAGACGCGAGTGGGTCCTGCACCGTGTCGGGGGGGAGACGCGAGTGGGTCCTGCACCGTGTCGGGGGGGGACGCGAGTGGGTCCTGCACCGTGTCGGCGGGGGACCCGAGTGGCTGCTGCACCCGAGTGGCTGCTGCACCCGAGTGGCTGCTGCACCGTGTCGGGATGGGACCCGAGTGGCTGCTGCACCGTGTCGGGATGGGACCCGAGTGGCTGCTGCACCGTGTCGGCGGGGACCCGAGTGGCTGCTGCACCGTGTCGGGGGGGACCCGAGTGGCTGCTGCACCGTGTCGGGGGGGGACGCATGTGTTACTGTTGTGGTGTGGGGAAGAGTTGCTGGTCTGTTTTTGGCTTCAGTTGCTGTTGTGTTTGGGGGAGGAGAGGTGCTGCTGTTGTCTTTTGGGGAGAAGGCAGCTGGTCCTGGTATATTTTGGGGACGCGAGTGGCTGCTGCACCGTGTCGGGGGGGACGCGAGTGGCTTCTCCCCTGTGTTGGGGGGGGACGCGAGTGGCTGCTCCCCTGTGTTGGGGGGGGACGCGAGTGGCTGCTCCCCTGTGTTGGGGGGGGACGCGAGTGTTAGTGTTCTGGTTTGCGGGAAGAGTTGCTGCTCTGTTTTTGGCTTCAGTTGGTGCTGTGTCTGGGGGAGGAGAGGTGCTGCTGTTATCTTTTGGGGAGAAGGGAGCTCATCCTGGTCTATTTTGGGGACGCGAGTGGGTCCTGCACCGTGTCGGGGGGGGACGCGAGTGGGTCCTGCACCGTGTCGGGGGGGAGACGCGAGTGGGTGCTGCACCGTGTCGGGGGGGGGACGCGAGTGGGTCCTGCACCGTGTCGGTGGGGCACCCGAGTGGCTGCTGCACCCGAGTGGCTGCTGCACCGTGTCGGGATGGGACCCGAGTGGCTGCTGCACCGTGTCGGGGGGGACCCGAGTGGCTGCTGCACCGTGTCGGGGGGGACCCGAGTGGCTGCTGCACCGTGTCGGGGTGGACCCGAGTGGCTGCTGCACCGTGTCGGGGGGGACCCGAGTGGCTGCTGCACCGTGTCGGGGGGGGGCACGCGTGTGTTACTGTTGTGGTGTGGGGAAGAGTTGCTGGTCTGTTTTTGGCTTCAGTTGCTGTTGTGTTTGGGGGAGGAGAGGTGCTGCTGTTGTCTTTTGGGGAGAAGGCAGCTGGTCCTGGTATATTTTGGGGACGCGAGTGGCTGCTGCACCGTGTCGGGGGGGACACGCGAGTGGCTTCTCCCCTGTGTTGGGGGGGGACGCGAGTGGCTGCTCCCCTGTGTTGGGGGGGGACGCGAGTGGCTGCTCCCCTGTGTTGGGGGGGGACGCGAGTGGGTGCTGCACCGTGTCGGGGGGGACACGCGAGTGGCTGCTGCACCGTGTCGGGGTGGGACGCGAGTGGCTGCTCCCCTGTGTTGGGGGGGGACGCGAGTGTTAGTGTTCTGGTGTGGGGGAAGAGTTGCTGCTCTGTTTTTGGCTTCAGTTGGTGCTGTGTCTGGGGGAGGAGAGGTGCTGCTGTTATCTTTTGGGGAGAAGGGAGCTGGTCCTGGTCTATTTTGGGGACGCGAGTGGGTCCTGCACCGTGTCGGAGGGGGACGCGAGTGGGTCCTGCACCGTGTCGGGGGGGGACGCGAGTGGGTCCTGCACCGTGTCGGCGGGGGACCCGAGTGGCTGCTGCACCCGAGTGGCTGCTGCACCCGAGTGGCTGCTGCACCGTGTCGGGATGGGACCCGAGTGGCTGCTGCACCGTGTCGGGATGGGACCCGAGTGGCTGCTGCACCGTGTCGGCGGGGACCCGAGTGGCTGCTGCACCGTGTCGGGGGGGACCCGAGTGGCTGCTGCACCGTGTCGGGGGGGGACGCATGTGTTACTGTTGTGGTGTGGGGAAGAGTTGCTGGTCTGTTTTTGGCTTCAGTTGCTGTTGTGTTTGGGGGAGGAGAGGTGCTGCTGTTGTCTTTTGGGGAGAAGGCAGCTGGTCCTGGTATATTTTGGGGACGCGAGTGGCTGCTGCACCGTGTCGGGGGGGACGCGAGTGGCTTCTCCCCTGTGTTGGGGGGGGACGCGAGTGGCTGCTCCCCTGTGTTGGGGGGGGACGCGAGTGGCTGCTCCCCTGTGTTGGGGGGGGACGCGAGTGTTAGTGTTCTGGTTTGCGGGAAGAGTTGCTGCTCTGTTTTTGGCTTCAGTTGGTGCTGTGTCTGGGGGAGGAGAGGTGCTGCTGTTATCTTTTGGGGAGAAGGGAGCTCATCCTGGTCTATTTTGGGGACGCGAGTGGGTCCTGCACCGTGTCGGGGGGGGACGCGAGTGGGTCCTGCACCGTGTCGGGGGGGAGACGCGAGTGGGTGCTGCACCGTGTCGGGGGGGGGACGCGAGTGGGTCCTGCACCGTGTCGGTGGGGCACCCGAGTGGCTGCTGCACCCGAGTGGCTGCTGCACCGTGTCGGGATGGGACCCGAGTGGCTGCTGCACCGTGTCGGGGGGGACCCGAGTGGCTGCTGCACCGTGTCGGGGGGGACCCGAGTGGCTGCTGCACCGTGTCGGGGTGGACCCGAGTGGCTGCTGCACCGTGTCGGGGGGGACCCGAGTGGCTGCTGCACCGTGTCGGGGGGGGGCACGCGTGTGTTACTGTTGTGGTGTGGGGAAGAGTTGCTGGTCTGTTTTTGGCTTCAGTTGCTGTTGTGTTTGGGGGAGGAGAGGTGCTGCTGTTGTCTTTTGGGGAGAAGGGAGCTGGTCCTGGTATATATTGGGGACGCGAGTGGGTGCTGCACCGTGTCGGGGGGGACACGCGAGTGGCTGCTCCCCTGTGTTGGGGGGGGACGCGAGTGGCTGCTCCCCTGTGTTGGGGGGGGACGCGATTGGCTGCTCCCCTGTGTTGGGGGGGGACGCGAGTGGGTGCTGCACCGTGTCGGGGGGGACACGCGAGTGGCTGCTGCACCGTGTCGGGGTGGGACGCGAGTGGCTGCTCCCCTGTGTTGGGGGGGGACGCGAGTGTTAGTGTTCTGGTGTGGGGGAAGAGTTGCTGCTCTGTTTTTGGCTTCAGTTGGTGCTGTGTCTGGGGGAGGAGAGGTGCTGCTGTTATCTTTTGGGGAGAAGGGAGCTGGTCCTGGTCTATTTTGGGGACGCGAGTGGGTCCTGCACCGTGTCGGAGGGGGACGCGAGTGGGTCCTGCACCGTGTCGGGGGGGGACGCGAGTGGGTCCTGCACCGTGTCGGCGGGGGACCCGAGTGGCTGCTGCACCCGAGTGGCTGCTGCACCCGAGTGGCTGCTGCACCGTGTCGGGATGGGACCCGAGTGGCTGCTGCACCGTGTCGGGATGGGACCCGAGTGGCTGCTGCACCGTGTCGGGGGGGACCCGAGTGGCTGCTGCACCGTGTCGGGGGGGACCCGAGTGGCTGCTGCACCGTGTCGGGGGGGGACGCGTGTGTTACTGTTGTGGTGTGGGGAAGAGTTGCTGGTCTGTTTTTGGCTTCAGTTGCTGTTGTGTTTGGGGGAGGAGAGGTGCTGCTGTTGTCTTTTGAGGAGAAGGCAGCTGGTCCTGGTATATTTTGGGGACGTGAGTGGGTGCTGCACCGTGTCGGCGGGGGAACCGAGTGGCTGCTGCACCGTGTCGGGATGGGACCCGAGTGGCTGCTGCACCGTGTCGGGATGGGACCCGAGTGGGTGCTGCACCGTGTCGGGGGGGGACGCGTGTGTTACTGTTGTGGTGTGGGGAAGAGTTGCTGGTCTGTTTTTGGCTTCAGTTGCTGTTGTGTTTGGGGGAGGAGAGGTGCTGCTGTTGTCTTTTGGGGAGAAGGGAGCTGGTCGTGGTATATTTTGGGGACGCGAGTGGGTGCTGCACCGTGTCGGGGGGGACACGCGAGTGGCTGCTCCCCTGTGTTGGGGGGGGAGGCGAGTGGCTGCTCCCCTGTGTTGGGGGGGGACGCGAGTGTTAGTGTTCTGGTGTGGGGGAAGAGTTGCTGCTCTGTTTTTGGCTTCAGTTGGTGCTGTGTCTGGGGGAGGAGAGGTGCTGCTGTTATCTTTTGGGGAGAAGGGTGCTCATCCTGGTCTATTTTGGGGACACGAGTGGGTGCTGCACCGTGTCGGAGGGGGACGCGAGTGGGTCCTGCACCGTGTCGGGGGGGGATGCGAGTGGGTCCTGCACCGTGTCGGGGGGGAGACGCGAGTGGGTCCTGCACCGTGTCGGGGGGGAGACGCGAGTGGGTCCTGCACCGTGTCGGGGGGGGACGCGAGTGGGTCCTGCACCGTGTCGGCGGGGGACCCGAGTGGCTGCTGCACCCGAGTGGCTGCTGCACCCGAGTGGCTGCTGCACCGTGTCGGGATGGGACCCGAGTGGCTGCTGCACCGTGTCGGGATGGGACCCGAGTGGCTGCTGCACCGTGTCGGGGGGGACCCGAGTGGCTGATGCACCGTGTCGGGGGGGACCCGAGTGGCTGCTGCACCGTGTTGGGGGGGGACGCATGTGTTACTGTTGTGGTGTGGGGAAGAGTTGCTGGTCTGTTTTTGGCTTCAGTTGCTGTTGTGTTTGGGGGAGGAGAGGTGCTGCTGTTGTCTTTTGGGGAGAAGGGAGCTGGTCCTGGTATATTTTGGGGACGCGAGTGGGTGCTGCACCGTGTCGGGGGGGACACGCGAGTGGCTGCTGCACCGTGTCGGGGGGGACGCGAGTGGCTTCTCCCCTGTGTTGGGGGGGGACGCGAGTGGCTGCTCCCCTGTGTTGGGGGGGGACGCGAGTGGCTGCTCCCCTGTGTTGGGGGGGGACGCGAGTGGCTGCTCCCCTGTGTTGGGGGGGGACGCGAGTGTTAGTGTTCTGGTTTGCGGGAAGAGTTGCTGCTCTGTTTTTGGCTTCAGTTGGTGCTGTGTCTGGGGGAGGAGAGGTGCTGCTGTTATCTTTTGGGGAGAAGGGAGCTCATCCTGGTCTATTTTGGGGACGCGAGTGGGTCCTGCACCGTGTCGGGGGGGCACCCGAGTGGCTGCTGCACCCGAGTGGCTGCTGCACCGTGTCGGGATGGGACCCGAGTGGCTGCTGCACCGTGTCGGGGGGGACCCGAGTGGCTGCTGCACCGTGTCGGGGGGGACCCGAGTGGCTGCTGCACCGTGTCGGGGTGGACCCGAGTGGCTGCTGCACCGTGTCGGGGGGGACCCGAGTGGCTGCTGCACCGTGTCGGGGGGGGGCACGCGTGTGTTACTGTTGTGGTGTGGGGAAGAGTTGCTGGTCTGTTTTTGGCTTCAGTTGCTGTTGTGTTTGGGGGAGGAGAGGTGCTGCTGTTGTCTTTTGGGGAGAAGGGAGCTGGTCCTGGTATATATTGGGGACGCGAGTGGGTGCTGCACCGTGTCGGGGGGGACACGCGAGTGGCTGCTCCCCTGTGTTGGGGGGGGACGCGAGTGGCTTCTCCCCTGTGTTGGGGGGGGACGCGAGTGTTAGTGTTCTGGTGTGGGGGAAGAGTTGCTGCTCTGTTTTTGGCTTCAGTTGGTGCTGTGTCTGGGGGAGGAGAGGTGCTGCTGTTATCTTTTGGGGAGAAGGGAGCTGGTCCTGGTCTATTTTGGGGACGCGAGTGGGTGCTGCACCGTGTCGGAGGGGGACGCGAGTGGGTCCTGCACCGTGTCGGGGGGGGACGCGAGTGGGTCCTGCACCGTGTCGGCGGGGGACCCGAGTGGCTGCTGCACCCGAGTGGCTGCTGCACCCGAGTGGCTGCTGCACCGTGTCGGGATGGGACCCGAGTGGCTGCTGCACCGTGTCGGGATGGGACCCGAGTGGCTGCTGCACCATGTCGGGGGGGACCCGAGTGGCTGCTGCACCGTGTCGGGGGGGACCCGAGTGGCTGCTGCACCGTGTCGGGGGGGGACGCGTGTGTTACTGTTGTGGTGTGGGGAAGAGTTGCTGGTCTGTTTTTGGCTTCAGTTGCTGTTGTGTTTGGGGGAGGAGAGGTGCTGCTGTTGTCTTTTGAGGAGAAGGCAGCTGGTCCTGGTATATTTTGGGGACGTGAGTGGGTGCTGCACCGTGTCGGCGGGGGACCCGAGTGGCTGCTGCACCGTGTCGGGATGGGACCCGAGTGGCTGCTGCACCGTGTCAGGATGGGACCCGAGTGGGTGCTGCACCGTGTCGGGGGGGGACGCGTGTGTTACTGTTGTGGTGTGGGGAAGAGTTGCTGGTCTGTTTTTGGCTTCAGTTGCTGTTGTGTTTGGGGGAGGAGAGGTGCTGCTGTTGTCTTTTGGGGAGAAGGCAGCTGGTCCTGGTATATTTTGGGGACGCGAGTGGGTGCTGCACCGTGTCGGGGGGGACACGCGAGTGGCTGCTCCCCTGTGTTGGGGGGGGAGGCGATTGGCTGCTCCCCTGTGTTGGGGGGGGACGCGAGTGTTAGTGTTCTGGTGTGGGGGAAGAGTTGCTGCTCTGTTTTTGGCTTCAGTTGGTGCTGTGTCTGGGGGAGGAGAGGTGCTGCTGTTATCTTTTGGGGAGAAGGGTGTTCATCCTGGTCTATTTTGGGGACACGAGTGGGTGCCGCACCGTGTCGGAGGGGGACGCGAGTGGGTCCTGCACCGTGTCGGGGGGGGATGCGAGTGGGTCCTGCACCGTGTCGGGGGGGAGACGCGAGTGGGTCCTGCACCGTGTCGGGGGGGAGACGCGAGTGGGTCCTGCACCGTGTCGGGGGGGGACGCGAGTGGGTCCTGCACCGTGTCGGCGGGGGACCCGAGTGGCTGCTGCACCCGAGTGGCTGCTGCACCCGAGTGGCTGCTGCACCGTGTCGGGATGGGACCCGAGTGGCTGCTGCACCGTGTCGGGATGGGACCCGAGTGGCTGCTGCACCGTGTCGGCGGGGACCCGAGTGGCTGCTGCACCGTGTCGGGGGGGACCCGAGTGGCTGCTGCACCGTGTCGGGGGGGGACGCATGTGTTACTGTTGTGGTGTGGGGAAGAGTTGCTGGTCTGTTTTTGGCTTCAGTTGCTGTTGTGTTTGGGGGAGGAGAGGTGCTGCTGTTGTCTTTTGGGGAGAAGGCAGCTGGTCCTGGTATATTTTGGGGACGCGAGTGGCTGCTGCACCGTGTCGGGGGGGACGCGAGTGGCTTCTCCCCTGTGTTGGGGGGGGACGCGAGTGGCTGCTCCCCTGTGTTGGGGGGGGACGCGAGTGGCTGCTCCCCTGTGTTGGGGGGGGACGCGAGTGTTAGTGTTCTGGTTTGCGGGAAGAGTTGCTGCTCTGTTTTTGGCTTCAGTTGGTGCTGTGTCTGGGGGAGGAGAGGTGCTGCTGTTATCTTTTGGGGAGAAGGGAGCTCATCCTGGTCTATTTTGGGGACGCGAGTGGGTCCTGCACCGTGTCGGGGGGGGACGCGAGTGGGTCCTGCACCGTGTCGGGGGGGAGACGCGAGTGGGTGCTGCACCGTGTCGGGGGGGGGACGCGAGTGGGTCCTGCACCGTGTCGGTGGGGCACCCGAGTGGCTGCTGCACCCGAGTGGCTGCTGCACCGTGTCGGGATGGGACCCGAGTGGCTGCTGCACCGTGTCGGGGGGGACCCGAGTGGCTGCTGCACCGTGTCGGGGGGGACCCGAGTGGCTGCTGCACCGTGTCGGGGTGGACCCGAGTGGCTGCTGCACCGTGTCGGGGGGGACCCGAGTGGCTGCTGCACCGTGTCGGGGGGGGGCACGCGTGTGTTACTGTTGTGGTGTGGGGAAGAGTTGCTGGTCTGTTTTTGGCTTCAGTTGCTGTTGTGTTTGGGGGAGGAGAGGTGCTGCTGTTGTCTTTTGGGGAGAAGGGAGCTGGTCCTGGTATATATTGGGGACGCGAGTGGGTGCTGCACCGTGTCGGGGGGGACACGCGAGTGGCTGCTCCCCTGTGTTGGGGGGGGACGCGAGTGGCTGCTCCCCTGTGTTGGGGGGGGACGCGATTGGCTGCTCCCCTGTGTTGGGGGGGGACGCGAGTGGGTGCTGCACCGTGTCGGGGGGGACACGCGAGTGGCTGCTGCACCGTGTCGGGGTGGGACGCGAGTGGCTGCTCCCCTGTGTTGGGGGGGGACGCGAGTGTTAGTGTTCTGGTGTGGGGGAAGAGTTGCTGCTCTGTTTTTGGCTTCAGTTGGTGCTGTGTCTGGGGGAGGAGAGGTGCTGCTGTTATCTTTTGGGGAGAAGGGAGCTGGTCCTGGTCTATTTTGGGGACGCGAGTGGGTCCTGCACCGTGTCGGAGGGGGACGCGAGTGGGTCCTGCACCGTGTCGGGGGGGGACGCGAGTGGGTCCTGCACCGTGTCGGCGGGGGACCCG
Source organism: Aptenodytes patagonicus (assembly GCF_965638725.1). Lineage (NCBI taxonomy): Eukaryota > Metazoa > Chordata > Aves > Sphenisciformes > Spheniscidae > Aptenodytes > Aptenodytes patagonicus. Next base: position 9,223 of record NW_027472191.1, on the reverse strand, counting down.
AATGGCTGCTGCACCCGAGTGGCTGCTGCACCGTGTCGGGATGGGACCCGAGTGGCTGCTGCACCGTGTCGGGATGGGACCCGAGTGGCTGCTGCACCGTGTCGGGGGGGACCCGAGTGGCTGCTGCACCGTGTCGGGGGGGACCCGAGTGGCTGCTGCACCGTGTCGGGGGGGGACGCGTGTGTTACTGTTGTGGTGTGGGGAAGAGTTGCTGGTCTGTTTTTGGCTTCAGTTGCTGTTGTGTTTGGGGGAGGAGAGGTGCTGCTGTTGTCTTTTGAGGAGAAGGCAGCTGGTCCTGGTATATTTTGGGGACGTGAGTGGGTGCTGCACCGTGTCGGCGGGGGAACCGAGTGGCTGCTGCACCGTGTCGGGATGGGACCCGAGTGGCTGCTGCACCGTGTCGGGATGGGACCCGAGTGGGTGCTGCACCGTGTCGGGGGGGGACGCGTGTGTTACTGTTGTGGTGTGGGGAAGAGTTGCTGGTCTGTTTTTGGCTTCAGTTGCTGTTGTGTTTGGGGGAGGAGAGGTGCTGCTGTTGTCTTTTGGGGAGAAGGGAGCTGGTCGTGGTATATTTTGGGGACGCGAGTGGGTGCTGCACCGTGTCGGGGGGGACACGCGAGTGGCTGCTCCCCTGTGTTGGGGGGGGAGGCGAGTGGCTGCTCCCCTGTGTTGGGGGGGGACGCGAGTGTTAGTGTTCTGGTGTGGGGGAAGAGTTGCTGCTCTGTTTTTGGCTTCAGTTGGTGCTGTGTCTGGGGGAGGAGAGGTGCTGCTGTTATCTTTTGGGGAGAAGGGTGCTCATCCTGGTCTATTTTGGGGACACGAGTGGGTGCTGCACCGTGTCGGAGGGGGACGCGAGTGGGTCCTGCACCGTGTCGGGGGGGGATGCGAGTGGGTCCTGCACCGTGTCGGGGGGGAGACGCGAGTGGGTCCTGCACCGTGTCGGGGGGGAGACGCGAGTGGGTCCTGCACCGTGTCGGGGGGGGACGCGAGTGGGTCCTGCACCGTGTCGGCGGGGGACCCGAGTGGCTGCTGCACCCGAGTGGCTGCTGCACCCGAGTGGCTGCTGCACCGTGTCGGGATGGGACCCGAGTGGCTGCTGCACCGTGTCGGGATGGGACCCGAGTGGCTGCTGCACCGTGTCGGGGGGGACCCGAGTGGCTGATGCACCGTGTCGGGGGGGACCCGAGTGGCTGCTGCACCGTGTTGGGGGGGGACGCATGTGTTACTGTTGTGGTGTGGGGAAGAGTTGCTGGTCTGTTTTTGGCTTCAGTTGCTGTTGTGTTTGGGGGAGGAGAGGTGCTGCTGTTGTCTTTTGGGGAGAAGGGAGCTGGTCCTGGTATATTTTGGGGACGCGAGTGGGTGCTGCACCGTGTCGGGGGGGACACGCGAGTGGCTGCTGCACCGTGTCGGGGGGGACGCGAGTGGCTTCTCCCCTGTGTTGGGGGGGGACGCGAGTGGCTGCTCCCCTGTGTTGGGGGGGGACGCGAGTGGCTGCTCCCCTGTGTTGGGGGGGGACGCGAGTGTTAGTGTTCTGGTTTGCGGGAAGAGTTGCTGCTCTGTTTTTGGCTTCAGTTGGTGCTGTGTCTGGGGGAGGAGAGGTGCTGCTGTTATCTTTTGGGGAGAAGGGAGCTCATCCTGGTCTATTTTGGGGACGCGAGTGGGTCCTGCACCGTGTCGGGGGGGCACCCGAGTGGCTGCTGCACCCGAGTGGCTGCTGCACCGTGTCGGGATGGGACCCGAGTGGCTGCTGCACCGTGTCGGGGGGGACCCGAGTGGCTGCTGCACCGTGTCGGGGGGGACCCGAGTGGCTGCTGCACCGTGTCGGGGTGGACCCGAGTGGCTGCTGCACCGTGTCGGGGGGGACCCGAGTGGCTGCTGCACCGTGTCGGGGGGGGGCACGCGTGTGTTACTGTTGTGGTGTGGGGAAGAGTTGCTGGTCTGTTTTTGGCTTCAGTTGCTGTTGTGTTTGGGGGAGGAGAGGTGCTGCTGTTGTCTTTTGGGGAGAAGGGAGCTGGTCCTGGTATATATTGGGGACGCGAGTGGGTGCTGCACCGTGTCGGGGGGGACACGCGAGTGGCTGCTCCCCTGTGTTGGGGGGGGACGCGAGTGGCTGCTCCCCTGTGTTGGGGGGGGACGCGAGTGTTAGTGTTCTGGTGTGGGGGAAGAGTTGCTGCTCTGTTTTTGGCTTCAGTTGGTGCTGTGTCTGGGGGAGGAGAGGTGCTGCTGTTATCTTTTGGGGAGAAGGGAGCTGGTCCTGGTCTATTTTGGGGACGCGAGTGGGTGCTGCACCGTGTCGGAGGGGGACGCGAGTGGGTCCTGCACCGTGTCGGGGGGGGACGCGAGTGGGTCCTGCACCGTGTCGGCGGGGGACCCGAGTGGCTGCTGCACCCGAGTGGCTGCTGCACCCGAGTGGCTGCTGCACCGTGTCGGGATGGGACCCGAGTGGCTGCTGCACCGTGTCGGGGGGGACCCGAGTGGCTGCTGCACCGTGTCGGGGGGGACCCGAGTGGCTGCTGCACCGTGTCGGGATGGGACCCGAGTGGCTGCTGCACCGTGTCGGGGGGGACCCGAGTGGCTGATGCACCGTGTCGGGGGGGACCCGAGTGGCTGCTGCACCGTGTTGGGGGGGGACGCATGTGTTACTGTTGTGGTGTGGGGAAGAGTTGCTGGTCTGTTTTTGGCTTCAGTTGCTGTTGTGTTTGGGGGAGGAGAGGTGCTGCTGTTGTCTTTTGGGGAGAAGGGAGCTGGTCCTGGTATATTTTGGGGACGCGAGTGGGTGCTGCACCGTGTCGGGGGGGACACGCGAGTGGCTGCTGCACCGTGTCGGGGGGGACGCGAGTGGCTTCTCCCCTGTGTTGGGGGGGGACGCGAGTGGCTGCTCCCCTGTGTTGGGGGGGGACGCGAGTGGCTGCTCCCCTGTGTTGGGGGGGGACGCGAGTGTTAGTGTTCTGGTTTGCGGGAAGAGTTGCTGCTCTGTTTTTGGCTTCAGTTGGTGCTGTGTCTGGGGGAGGAGAGGTGCTGCTGTTATCTTTTGGGGAGAAGGGAGCTCATCCTGGTCTATTTTGGGGACGCGAGTGGGTCCTGCACCGTGTCGGGGGGGCACCCGAGTGGCTGCTGCACCCGAGTGGCTGCTGCACCGTGTCGGGATGGGACCCGAGTGGCTGCTGCACCGTGTCGGGGGGGACCCGAGTGGCTGCTGCACCGTGTCGGGGGGGACCCGAGTGGCTGCTGCACCGTGTCGGGGTGGACCCGAGTGGCTGCTGCACCGTGTCGGGGGGGACCCGAGTGGCTGCTGCACCGTGTCGGGGGGGGGCACGCGTGTGTTACTGTTGTGGTGTGGGGAAGAGTTGCTGGTCTGTTTTTGGCTTCAGTTGCTGTTGTGTTTGGGGGAGGAGAGGTGCTGCTGTTGTCTTTTGGGGAGAAGGGAGCTGGTCCTGGTATATATTGGGGACGCGAGTGGGTGCTGCACCGTGTCGGGGGGGACACGCGAGTGGCTGCTCCCCTGTGTTGGGGGGGGACGCGAGTGGCTGCTCCCCTGTGTTGGGGGGGGACGCGAGTGTTAGTGTTCTGGTGTGGGGGAAGAGTTGCTGCTCTGTTTTTGGCTTCAGTTGGTGCTGTGTCTGGGGGAGGAGAGGTGCTGCTGTTATCTTTTGGGGAGAAGGGAGCTGGTCCTGGTCTATTTTGGGGACGCGAGTGGGTGCTGCACCGTGTCGGAGGGGGACGCGAGTGGGTCCTGCACCGTGTCGGGGGGGGACGCGAGTGGGTCCTGCACCGTGTCGGCGGGGGACCCGAGTGGCTGCTGCACCCGAGTGGCTGCTGCACCCGAGTGGCTGCTGCACCGTGTCGGGATGGGACCCGAGTGGCTGCTGCACCGTGTCGGGGGGGACCCGAGTGGCTGCTGCACCGTGTCGGGGGGGACCCGAGTGGCTGCTGCACCGTGTCGGGGTGGACCCGAGTGGCTGCTGCACCGTGTCGGGGGGGACCCGAGTGGCTGCTGCACCGTGTCGGGGGGGGGCACGCGTGTGTTACTGTTGTGGTGTGGGGAAGAGTTGCTGGTCTGTTTTTGGCTTCAGTTGCTGTTGTGTTTGGGGGAGGAGAGGTGCTGCTGTTGTCTTTTGGGGAGAAGGGAGCTGGTCCTGGTATATATTGGGGACGCGAGTGGGTGCTGCACCGTGTCGGGGGGGACACGCGAGTGGCTGCTCCCCTGTGTTGGGGGGGGACGCGAGTGGCTGCTCCCCTGTGTTGGGGGGGGACGCGATTGGCTGCTCCCCTGTGTTGGGGGGGGACGCGAGTGGGTGCTGCACCGTGTCGGGGGGGACACGCGAGTGGCTGCTGCACCGTGTCGGGGTGGGACGCGAGTGGCTGCTCCCCTGTGTTGGGGGGGGACGCGAGTGTTAGTGTTCTGGTGTGGGGGAAGAGTTGCTGCTCTGTTTTTGGCTTCAGTTGGTGCTGTGTCTGGGGGAGGAGAGGTGCTGCTGTTATCTTTTGGGGAGAAGGGAGCTGGTCCTGGTCTATTTTGGGGACGCGAGTGGGTCCTGCACCGTGTCGGAGGGGGACGCGAGTGGGTCCTGCACCGTGTCGGGGGGGGACGCGAGTGGGTCCTGCACCGTGTCGGCGGGGGACCCGAATGGCTGCTGCACCCGAGTGGCTGCTGCACCGTGTCGGGATGGGACCCGAGTGGCTGCTGCACCGTGTCGGGATGGGACCCGAGTGGCTGCTGCACCGTGTCGGGGGGGACCCGAGTGGCTGCTGCACCGTGTCGGGGGGGACCCGAGTGGCTGCTGCACCGTGTCGGGGGGGGACGCGTGTGTTACTGTTGTGGTGTGGGGAAGAGTTGCTGGTCTGTTTTTGGCTTCAGTTGCTGTTGTGTTTGGGGGAGGAGAGGTGCTGCTGTTGTCTTTTGAGGAGAAGGCAGCTGGTCCTGGTATATTTTGGGGACGTGAGTGGGTGCTGCACCGTGTCGGCGGGGGAACCGAGTGGCTGCTGCACCGTGTCGGGATGGGACCCGAGTGGCTGCTGCACCGTGTCGGGATGGGACCCGAGTGGGTGCTGCACCGTGTCGGGGGGGGACGCGTGTGTTACTGTTGTGGTGTGGGGAAGAGTTGCTGGTCTGTTTTTGGCTTCAGTTGCTGTTGTGTTTGGGGGAGGAGAGGTGCTGCTGTTGTCTTTTGGGGAGAAGGGAGCTGGTCGTGGTATATTTTGGGGACGCGAGTGGGTGCTGCACCGTGTCGGGGGGGACACGCGAGTGGCTGCTCCCCTGTGTTGGGGGGGGAGGCGAGTGGCTGCTCCCCTGTGTTGGGGGGGGACGCGAGTGTTAGTGTTCTGGTGTGGGGGAAGAGTTGCTGCTCTGTTTTTGGCTTCAGTTGGTGCTGTGTCTGGGGGAGGAGAGGTGCTGCTGTTATCTTTTGGGGAGAAGGGTGCTCATCCTGGTCTATTTTGGGGACACGAGTGGGTGCTGCACCGTGTCGGAGGGGGACGCGAGTGGGTCCTGCACCGTGTCGGGGGGGGATGCGAGTGGGTCCTGCACCGTGTCGGGGGGGAGACGCGAGTGGGTCCTGCACCGTGTCGGGGGGGAGACGCGAGTGGGTCCTGCACCGTGTCGGGGGGGGACGCGAGTGGGTCCTGCACCGTGTCGGCGGGGGACCCGAGTGGCTGCTGCACCCGAGTGGCTGCTGCACCCGAGTGGCTGCTGCACCGTGTCGGGATGGGACCCGAGTGGCTGCTGCACCGTGTCGGGATGGGACCCGAGTGGCTGCTGCACCGTGTCGGGGGGGACCCGAGTGGCTGATGCACCGTGTCGGGGGGGACCCGAGTGGCTGCTGCACCGTGTTGGGGGGGGACGCATGTGTTACTGTTGTGGTGTGGGGAAGAGTTGCTGGTCTGTTTTTGGCTTCAGTTGCTGTTGTGTTTGGGGGAGGAGAGGTGCTGCTGTTGTCTTTTGGGGAGAAGGGAGCTGGTCCTGGTATATTTTGGGGACGCGAGTGGGTGCTGCACCGTGTCGGGGGGGACACGCGAGTGGCTGCTGCACCGTGTCGGGGGGGACGCGAGTGGCTTCTCCCCTGTGTTGGGGGGGGACGCGAGTGGCTGCTCCCCTGTGTTGGGGGGGGACGCGAGTGGCTGCTCCCCTGTGTTGGGGGGGGACGCGAGTGTTAGTGTTCTGGTTTGCGGGAAGAGTTGCTGCTCTGTTTTTGGCTTCAGTTGGTGCTGTGTCTGGGGGAGGAGAGGTGCTGCTGTTATCTTTTGGGGAGAAGGGAGCTCATCCTGGTCTATTTTGGGGACGCGAGTGGGTCCTGCACCGTGTCGGGGGGGCACCCGAGTGGCTGCTGCACCCGAGTGGCTGCTGCACCGTGTCGGGATGGGACCCGAGTGGCTGCTGCACCGTGTCGGGGGGGACCCGAGTGGCTGCTGCACCGTGTCGGGGGGGACCCGAGTGGCTGCTGCACCGTGTCGGGGTGGACCCGAGTGGCTGCTGCACCGTGTCGGGGGGGACCCGAGTGGCTGCTGCACCGTGTCGGGGGGGGGCACGCGTGTGTTACTGTTGTGGTGTGGGGAAGAGTTGCTGGTCTGTTTTTGGCTTCAGTTGCTGTTGTGTTTGGGGGAGGAGAGGTGCTGCTGTTGTCTTTTGGGGAGAAGGGAGCTGGTCCTGGTATATATTGGGGACGCGAGTGGGTGCTGCACCGTGTCGGGGGGGACACGCGAGTGGCTGCTCCCCTGTGTTGGGGGGGGACGCGAGTGGCTGCTCCCCTGTGTTGGGGGGGGACGCGAGTGTTAGTGTTCTGGTGTGGGGGAAGAGTTGCTGCTCTGTTTTTGGCTTCAGTTGGTGCTGTGTCTGGGGGAGGAGAGGTGCTGCTGTTATCTTTTGGGGAGAAGGGAGCTGGTCCTGGTCTATTTTGGGGACGCGAGTGGGTGCTGCACCGTGTCGGAGGGGGACGCGAGTGGGTCCAGCACCGTGTCGGGGGGGGACGCGAGTGGGTCCTGCACCGTGTCGGCGGGGGACCCGAGTGGCTGCTGCACCCGAGTGGCTGCTGCACCCGAGTGGCTGCTGCACCGTGTCGGGATGGGACCCGAGTGGCTGCTGCACCGTGTCGGGATGGGACCCGAGTGGCTGCTGCACCATGTCGGGGGGGACCCGAGTGGCTGCTGCACCGTGTCGGGGGGGACCCGAGTGGCTGCTGCACCGTGTCGGGGGGGGACGCGTGTGTTACTGTTGTGGTGTGGGGAAGAGTTGCTGGTCTGTTTTTGGCTTCAGTTGCTGTTGTGTTTGGGGGAGGAGAGGTGCTGCTGTTGTCTTTTGAGGAGAAGGCAGCTGGTCCTGGTATATTTTGGGGACGTGAGTGGGTGCTGCACCGTGTCGGCGGGGGAACCGAGTGGCTGCTGCACCGTGTCGGGATGGGACCCGAGTGGCTGCTGCACCGTGTCGGGATGGGCCCGAGTGGGTGCTGCACCGTGTCGGGGGGGGACGCGTGTGTTACTGTTGTGGTGTGGGGAAGAGTTGCTGGTCTGTTTTTGGCTTCAGTTGCTGTTGTGTTTGGGGGAGGAGAGGTGCTGCTGTTGTCTTTTGGGGAGAAGGGAGCTGGTCCTGGTATATTTTGGGGACGCGAGTGGGTGCTGCACCGTGTCGGGGGGGACACGCGAGTGGCTGCTCCCCTGTGTTGGGGGGGGAGGCGAGTGGCTGCTCCCCTGTGTTGGGGGGGGACGCGAGTGTTAGTGTTCTGGTGTGGGGGAAGAGTTGCTGCTCTGTTTTTGGCTTCAGTTGGTGCTGTGTCTGGGGGAGGAGAGGTGCTGCTGTTATCTTTTGGGGAGAAGGGTGTTCATCCTGGTCTATTTTGGGGACACGAGTGGGTGCCGCACCGTGTCGGAGGGGGACGCGAGTGGGTCCTGCACCGTGTCGGGGGGGGATGCGAGTGGGTCCTGCACCGTGTCGGGGGGGAGACGCGAGTGGGTCCTGCACCGTGTCGGGGGGGAGACGCGAGTGGGTCCTGCACCGTGTCGGGGGGGGACGCGAGTGGGTCCTGCACCGTGTCGGCGGGGGACCCGAGTGGCTGCTGCACCCGAGTGGCTGCTGCACCCGAGTGGCTGCTGCACCGTGTCGGGATGGGACCCGAGTGGCTGCTGCACCGTGTCGGGATGGGACCCGAGTGGCTGCTGCACCGTGTCGGGGGGGACCCGAGTGGCTGCTGCACCGTGTCGGGGGGGGACGCGTGTGTTACTGTTGTGGTGTGGGGAAGAGTTGCTGGTCTGTTTTTGGCTTCAGTTGCTGTTGTGTTTGGGGGAGGAGAGGTGCTGCTGTTGTCTTTTGGGGAGAAGGCAGCTGGTCCTGGTATATTTTGGGGACGCGAGTGGCTGCTGCACCGTGTCGGGGGGGACGCGAGTGGCTTCTCCCCTGTGTTGGGGGGGGACGCGAGTGGCTGCTCCCCTGTGTTGGGGGGGGACGCGAGTGGCTGCTCCCCTGTGTTGGGGGGGGACGCGAGTGTTAGTGTTCTGGTTTGCGGGAAGAGTTGCTGCTCTGTTTTTGGCTTCAGTTGGTGCTGTGTCTGGGGGAGGAGAGGTGCTGCTGTTATCTTTTGGGGAGAAGGGAGCTCATCCTGGTCTATTTTGGGGACGCGAGTGGGTGCTGCACCGTGTCGGGGGGGAGACGCGAGTGGGTCCTGCACCGTGTCGGGGGGGAGACGCGAGTGGGTCCTGCACCGTGTCGGGATGGGACCCGAGTGGGTCCTGCACCGTGTCGGGATGGGACCCGAGTGGCTGCTGCACCGTGTCGGGATGGGACCCGAGTGGCTGCTGCACCGTGTCGGGATGGGACCCGAGTGGCTGCTGCACCGTGTCGGGATGGGACCCGAGTGGCTGCTGCACCCGAGTGGGTGCTGCACCGTGTCAGGATGGGACCCGAGTGGCTGCTGCACCGTGTCAGGGGGGACCTGAGTGGCTGCTGCACCGTGTCGGGGGGGGACGCGTGTGTTACTGTTGTGGTGTGGGGAAGAGTTGCTGGTCTGTTTTTGGCTTCAGTTGCTGTTGTGTTTGGGGGAGGAGAGGTGCTGTTGTTGTCTTTTGGGGAGAAGGGAGCTGGTCCTGGTATATTTTAGGGAGACGAGGTGTTGCTGCACCGTGTCGGGGGGGACCCGAGTGGGTGCTGCACCGTGTCGGGGGGACACGCGAGTGGCTGCTGCACTGTGTCGGGGGGGACCCGAGTGGCTGCTGCACTGTGTCGGGGGGGACCCGAGTG